>NW_015389309.1:43532-95819 GCF_001527695.2 Protobothrops mucrosquamatus
GGGGGGGATTTTATAGGGATTTTAAAGGGATTTTATAATATTAAACTTAATACAGGTTATTTAATATATATTTTAATTTGGCTTTTAGAGATATTTATTGTATTGTACTGTTTTTATTTACCTGTAAGCCGCCCTGAGTCCCTCGGGAGAAGGGCGGGGTATAAATGGGATTAAATAAATAAATAAATAAATAAATAAAAATAAGGATAACACTAAACTGGTTGCAATAAGTAAGAGGAAAAAAAGCCCAGCAGAATGGCTAGCTTTATTCAGAAAAGTAATGTTCCCAATAGTGCTCTGATTTAACATTTGAGAGAGCTGTGGAATCTTTGGTGCTCTCTGAACTTGGTTGTTTGCTTGTGGACGTTACCCACTAGGTACCATCTTCAGTGCTGCTTGTTTAAGATTTAAGAGAGCATTTAAAATTGCCATCCCCATGGAAACTGCTGCTAGAGATATTATAAAAGCTGTAGTCAGGATACAAACACCAATGTGAATAAACTTATAATAAAGACTGTAATGTGTCAAAGTGAACTACTGTATGCTATTATTGTGGCAGAAATTCACAACCACCATCAAAATGCAGATTTAAAGGAGAAACCTGTAGGTAAAGGAAAAACAATAATAGTGTGGCATATTCACAGAGTTTGCTGCTTATAAAAAAAAGCAAATCATTTGATAAATAACTTAAGCCACTATTTTAAAAAGAGTGCAGTTATACTGCTACAGTATATGTGAAGAATTTGATAATGAAAGTGAAACAAGGAAAGATAATCTGGAAATCCATAGCATAAAAGGTGAAATCCGTTCAGCGATAATGGCAGACTCTAGAAGTGAATAGTTAAATTACATCAATGTAATTGGATGCTTGGACCTTCTGAATCAGTGATATCGTAGCATAAATTGGGCATTTCAGAGATGTTAAACTAAAGCCATTAGAAATACAATTTAAATGCTATACTGGAGAAGAAAATAATTCCAATCAAAGGGATACCCTTAACTGATAAATACAATAATGAGCAAGTTGGATTAATATGTTGTGAAAGTAGATGGAACAACAATCTGGTATTGTGATTGCTTGAAAACACGGTCACAGGCTAATACTGTAGTTATAAACTTGTGTTTCTCAATCTTGCAACTTTAAGATGCATTTACTTCAGCTGCCAGAATTTCCCAGCCAGACATGCTGGCTGGATAATTCTGGGAGTTGCAATCCACACATCTTAACATTGTTAAGGTTGAGAAACACTGCTCTAAACATTTGGTAAAGAACCATGGTTAACAAGGTTATCCAGGTATGCAGTACTATGTAGAGGACAAAATGCATGAGGAATATCTACAAAACCTCAAGAACCAGTCTTACATATTATATTCATGCCATTGACACACAAGAGCTATAGCAATTGCAGAAAGAGAATACAAACATATCCCAAGGCCATAAAATGTGTCATAGAATCTACTATCCTTTTTAGGATTAATTATAACCGATTCTTGCTAAATATAACCACATGCTACAGTATATTTCTTGAACACTCAACTACAAGTGGGAAGAATGTGGCATTGGACACAACAGTGTCACAAAAATTGTGACAACAGACTAGCACTGACAGACAACGCATGCATTTAGCAGTGAAATTGCCTTATGATGACTCACAATATGGCATCAATATGGTAATTACATCATATATAATGAAAAACAGGAGTGAAGTCCTGATTTGCATTTGCATCAAGTTCACAGCTGCAGAAAACAATTATGTGCAAATAGAAAGGAAGCACTAACCTGGGTTTGAAATTTTAACTATTTCAATTAGTATTTGCACAGAAGGAAATCTATCCTTGCCACTGATCATCAGTCACCACTATCAATCTCTAATCCGCAAAAAGGGATTTTGGTGGAAGTTTGGACTTTGCTTCTTGGAAGTTAGTTGTGCAAAATGCACACAGGAAGTTAGTTGTGCATACAATCAAGGAAATGAAGGACATACAATCAAGGAAATGAAGACAGTTTACCATGTTCTATACGATTAACAATGAAAAAGCCACATGAGATTGGGATTCCTTTGATATATTTTCTCTTACAGAAATGGAGATTCTATAAAAGCTGGATCTTGAAGAATAAAAAAAATGAGAGTAAGGCTGGAGGAGAAAACATCAACAATTTTCGATAAGTCGATGATACAACTGTCCTCTCAGAAACTGAAGAAGGCCTGGAACATCTGATCAAGAAAATCAAAGAAGAAAGTGAGAATTTTGGTCTCTTTCTGAACATCAAAAAGACCAAGCTCATGACCATTGCAAGGAATGGAAGAATCAAAATAGAAATGGACAGTGAAGAGAACGTGTGGAAAAAAAATCACTTTCCTAGGGTTGCAGATAACTGAAAGTGGTGAATGCAGCCCAGAAATAAAATGTTGGATTGCAACATGAGCCAAATATGGAAAGCAAGGACATCAGCCTGGCAATCAAATATAGGTTATATTTGTGTTCCCCATAGCTACCTATGGTTGTGAAAGTTGGACCTTAAATAAGCAAGGCAGGAAGAAAATTGACACATTTTAGATGGATTGCTAGAGAAGGAGCCTGCATATTCCTTGGACAGCAAAGATGTGCAAAAGGCAAATGCTGGAGTGCATGACACCAGACATGTCACTACAAGGAAAAATCAAAAATCTATGTCTCATTATTTTGGCCACGTCATGGGGGGGGAAGAGTTAGTAGTAAAAGGAAACCAGGCCTCCAAATAACACAATAGCTGGACACCAATAAAGCTGACAGAGTATAGAAAACTTCAAAGAAGCAGTGCAAGATCAGAAGATGTGGAGAGATCTGGCTCATAGAGTCGCCAAGAGTTGGACATGACTGAATGGGTATTACCCCCACCCCCACCACCACCACCATCATCATCATCATCAATCAGAGCTGAGATCATTCAAAGAAAAGTTACAAGAGATCTAATACTGTTTTATCAATGCTATGATGAACTCACATTTGAAGTATTACATGGGGTTGAGACTCATCATTTTGTCAAAGCTGAGAGCTTATTGGAGGAGCTTAATAATAATAATAACAAAAACAAGAACAACAACAACAACAGAGTTGGAAGGGACCTTTGAGGTCATCTAGTCCAACCCCCTGCTCAGGCAGGAAATCCTATACCATTTCAGATAAATGGCTGTCCAGTCTCTTCTTAAAAATTTCCAGTGTTGGAGCATTCACAGCTTCTGGAGGCAGGTTGTTCCACTGATTAATTGTTCTAACTGTCAGGAAATTTCTCCTTAGTTCAGACATGTCAAATTTGCGACATCACGTGACATTGCGCGACATATTGCAACTTTTTCCCCATTGCTGGCAATGGGGTGGGCACAGTTTTGGTGTGACACATCCAGCCTGGAGGCCGGCAGTTTGACATGCCTGGCTTAGTTCTAGGTTGCTTCTCTCTTTGGTTAGTTTCCATCCATTGCTTCTTGCCTGCCTTCAGATGCTTTGGAGAATAGCTTGAATCCCTCTTCTTTGTGGCAACCCCTGAGATATTGGAACATGTTGGATATCTTGATGAAGTAAATTAGAAGTTCATTGATGTGTAGTTTTGTTTAGTAGCTGGGAATACATCAACAAATCAAACACCTTACAAAGATCTGATCAGGTTGCCAACATGTTCAAAAGGTGCCCCAAACATCATTAATTTCAAATGTGTTTAAAACATACTGCAGACTTGGGAGTTAGTTTTAGAAATGACAAGAAAACAAACAGCTGAAAATGTTACTTCTGTCTTTTCTATGATCAGTAGAAAAAAAACCTCTACAGAACACTCCTCAAGATGCAAATAATGTCAGTACTAAGAATTGTCTGTGATAGAATTTTAGTTCAATTACATTAAAAGCACATATTTGTGAAAGAGACATTTAAAATATTTTAAAAGTTGCATACAAAAAGACATAAAATGGAAAGTTATCCATGAAGGGTGTAGTGTGTGTATAACAAATATTAACATAAATTGTGCAGAAAAATTGTGTTGATAAGGCAAAAATTACATACTCTACTGTACAAGTTGAATACAAAATATGCATGCCCCAGGAAACTGAATATTTAAAGAAAATCCACATTTCTTTATGTTAGAAACAAGTCTTTGTTTTAAAAAGTAATAAATTGTAGAAAAGTTTGCAAATCATGAATGAGATAATGTTGCCTAGTCTCACCCTTTTTTTTTAATGTAGGAGATTAACCATGATTACTTATCTAAAACTGAAGAAATCCTACCACCTTTGAATATTTGTCAAAGACAATAGTCTTTACAGGGAATATTTATTTTTAACCACTTGTATTGTTTTTATAAATAACTCAAGATAGTGAACATAATTAATATTCTTCCTCCTCTTTTTTTTTATTTTTTATTTGCCAAAATAACCCTCTAGTGAGGTGAGCTGAGATGAGAGAGAGAGTGACAGGCCCAAGGTTACCCACTTTCATGCTTTAGGTGGGACTAAAACTCATTGTTTCCTGGTTTCCTGGCCTGATGCCTTAACCACTAGACCAAAATGGCCTTTTCCTGTTTTGAATAAGCAGGTGGATTCTTGAGGCAATGCCAGAGAAGAACTGGCACCCTACCACTGATTTAGTTCTAGGAAAGAGCAACCTGAACAGATATCTACTTCTATATCTTCATTAAGTTTCATACCGGGGGAGGCAGTTTCTCAGTGAAATGTACAGCAGTGAAATGTACAGCAGGCTTTTATTTGTAAAATAAAGACATAATTTTATTTATTTTATTATGTATATTCATAATAACACAAATTACATGTGATGAGGATATCACATAATCTTAAATACTCCTAGGAAAGCTACAGTGAAAAATGATAAGAGTACTTGGACATGCCTCTTCTAATCATCAAGAGCTGAATTTGACATGAGGGAACTTTGCATTATACAAAGACATAAGAAAGAAAGGCCACACAAATAAAATGAATTATTTGTTGTACAGGTTAACATAAACAATAAAGCTAAGCCCAAAATTAAACCTGAAATTAAAAAAGCTTTATATATATATATATATATGAATCTAGGCTAAATTAGTTGCAGTTAGAAAGCAAATTATCAAGGGGACTAAGAAGAGAAGATGCTATTTTTCGGATTTTTATGTTGTTAACGACAAACTACAACTTGGGCAGGAGATTATATGGTGGATTTACCCCTTTTTCAAATGATTTTGTGTAGGGTTGTATGAAGTGTGAAAGGATGATTTGATTCTTTGACTGAATCGCCACTTTGAAGCCAACTCACAGATCTAATCAGAGACACGCATTGAAGCAACAAATCAAATTAGGTGATTCTAAAAGTCTTTGAAGACTTCTGATGAGCCTTGGGAGATTTGATAGCTTTCCTTTTGCTTTAGGTATTCTGACGCACAAAATACAATATTACAACTTCTATTCTTTTTTTTTCTTTTTATGACCCTGTAATCCCTTTATTCAAGGTGGAGCCGGGGTGACTGTATGGAGCTGAATGTTTACTGGCTGGATGCCCTTCCTGACACCTACATGGTGTTCACACAGCAGATATTTTCTCTTTGCACCCTGATAGAGAAACTTCTGTTGCTGCCTAGGATTGAACTCTCGACCTTCTGAGTGGGAAGTGAGCATCTTTACCACTAGGCCACCACACTGCTCTACAACCTCTATTCAATATAGGGAGAAAAATGGAGAGGGATGTTGAAAGATGTGATGATATTTCTAAACATTCATTAGCCAGAATTATATTGCGTACACCTATCAGAACTATTTTGGCCTGGTAAAGCTAACCTTATTGTAGGCTTCATTCATCTCAACTCTTGGCTTCTTTAAGTGGCCACACATAAATACCAACTTTGCCTTATCTTGTGCTAATAGGATTGTATACTGTTATGCTGGTCCTGAAATCACAAGTTTAAAACAGATCTTGAAGCTCTGAATATGGTTGAAGCCCAATAGTATGCACATTTATGTTAAATCTGTCTTTTACATTTCACATGACTGGAGCAAACTGAAATATTTTCCCATTACATGAGTGATCTGGGCCAAACGTACACTGACTGATGCAAATATTTACTTACTTTAATATCTGAGGGAACAGGATAGCTATGAATTGCACTAGTTCTATCCAAGCTTATTTCTCTATAACTTATTATCTCTGTGGCTTTCTTGATCTCTTTGACAGTCTGGTTCTCTTCTTTCTGTTAATAAGGGCATTGTCAATTAGCTACAATTCCTACATGACCAAATGCTTGGCACTTCCTGAGACAAGACAAGCTTTCAAGCTGCTATTTCAAGGAGCTCCTATGCCTGAAGGTTTGATTTTGACTGATCAATTAATCAGAATAGAGCTGGAAGGGACCTTGGAGGTTTTCTAGTCCAGCCCCCTGCTCAAGCAGAAGACTCTATGTACCATTTCAAATAAGTGACTGTCCAGTCTCTTCTTGAAAACCTCCAGTGATGAAGCATCCATAACTTCTGAAGACAAGTTGTTCCACTGGTTAATTGTCCTCACTGTTAGGAAGTTTCTCCTTAATTCCAGGTTGCTTCTATCCTTGATTAGTTTCCATCCATTGTTTCTTATCCTGGCCTCTGATGCTTTGGAAAATAAGTTGACCTCCTCCTCTTTGTGGCAGCCTCTCAAATACTGGAATAATGCTATCATGTCCCCCCTAGTCCTTCTTTTCTCTAGACTAGCCAAACCCAAATCCTGCAACTGTTCTAATGCAATCAAGGCTGGAATTGAAAAAATCATTAAATGATTCAAAGAGCAGATTAGAAGCAAGAAACCATATAGCATAGACTCAGCTTGTTCAAGAAGCTATTCCAAACAGATTATAAACAATGACATACATAATACCATCATGAAAACGATTCACTGGAACATCTGTAAAAATTATTTTGTTTTGGTGATGAAAAATTGGCGGGAACATATAGTTGAAAAAGTAGTTGAAAATGAACAAGTTAAAATAAAGTCTTGGCACATAACACGTGAGATTTGTGGTGAAAAAAAAGAAATTGTGGGTAATTGATGTGGCAATACCAGGAAATAGTAGAATAGAAAACAAAGAATTGGAAAAGATTATAAAGTATCAACGTTTCAAAATTAAAATGACATAAACCAGCTATGGTGGTCCCAGTGGTTATCGGCACAGTCCCATACCCAAAAATCTTGGATGACACTTAGAAATAATGTGCATTGCCGAAAATTTCCATCTGTCAATTACAAAAGGCCAGACTGCTTGGATCTACACCTATGCTACATTACAACATCCTAGATTCTTCGGAAGAACTTGACACATTTGAAGGCCAACACCAGCTAAAGATCTGGCAATTGTGATTTCACAATGTGGTTATATATATAACAATAACCCTTCTGGCACCAGAGAGGCAGCAAAATTATCTACCCATATTCACATAGGAAAGTTATTTTCATTCTACATCTTACCCAGTTGAAGTCATGCTTTGCCAATGGCCTGCCCAGTCTATCATCTATCAAAGCCATTACCAAAGGAGTCCTTCTAAAAACAGCTAAGCCAGTGTGACCTCTGAAATACTTGAAAGTTACATTTGTAACATCCACACTGCAATATTGACAGTTGACTACTTACAAAAAAAAGTTAATTCCATTTCTCTTTATCATTTCCTCTTCTTTTTTTCCCTCATGACCCATTTAGTACATTTTCAGTCCTTTCTTTTAAGTCACGTTTGTGGCTGTTTGTATTTGAAGTCGGGATTTGAATGGAATTGTGTGTTTTTTCCCCTGCAGCTGTCATACACCAAAGGAAACTTGGGACTGCTTTCTTTAAAAGAATCAGTAGATACCCTTTATGTGCAACTGATATGAAGGACTGTCTGCTTGGTGCTTGGTAATAATTGACATTGCTCAAATATCTCTTTGCTTCCAGTACTTGTTTGATAGTCATGAAACATAGTTGATGGAACCCATTCTCTTTGAGGCTCTCAGAACGAATTGTTTGTTTATCTATGGTTTGAGTCAATATTCTAAACCATCATTCATAGATATGGTGGATACTACCCATAACTTAAGAGCAACATTCATTGAACTGGATGAGATACATTTCCAAGTAAAAATACATTCAATTCATTGGATGTATTTTTTTTCTTAATTCTTTCCTGTTATGGGTTGTAGAAGTAACCATAATGTCAGACGAATGCAGAAAGATCAGTTGAAACATCGATGATCATTTATGGCATCACATCATAGTCAAATGCACAGATTTTATTTTCTGCTTGTTTGTTTCTTCTTATTTTTAAGGTATCGAAGCAGGAATGAATTGTGAATCAGCCCCCCCCCCCAAAAAAAAACAGACTTTGAAACATAGTAGTGCAGGGCTTGCTTGTACTGTATGTGCAGGGCTTGCTTGTACTGTATGGAGGTGAGACCATCCTTTTTGTTTGATGAAATGAACAGCTGCTTTGAAGGATAAAATGGGCCAGGCAGTATACTGGAAGGTAACTGATTTCTTTATACCCAATATCTATAGAGTAGCAGAGCAGTTGTCAGCTGGAGGACAAGTTATGACACTGTTATTTCTGGGAAAGGTTTGGGCTGGATATGTGCCTATGAAGGAGACAAAAAGCAGATGACCAGCACCTGGAGAATGGTAATTTTTTCTCCCATCTCAGAGATCTTCTTGAAAGCTGCTCCTACCTGGAAATCTCTGCACATAGAACTGAATGTGTGAAAGCTTCCTCCTCATGGATATTTTTTAATATTGCACATGGCAGCATCAAGAGAGAGATAAAATAATGTGAGTAAACATGGGGGATAATTTTGTCTAAAAAGTAGGGGTTTTCTTAAATTGGTGAAGGAGGTGAGTAGGATCTTGGATTTTTAATACAGGGCATACTCAATGTGCATTAATGTTTTCATTAGTATTTTCCCCTACTGAAGATTTAGAACAGAAGAAGGGACAAAGAGAACTAATCTGGTATTTTCTTACCCTTAATAAGTCAAACACCTAGGTGATGCTTGCTGATGTCAGAAAACATAAGTAGGGTCAATCCTGTTTAGTAGGCTATAGGCTATATTGAAAAAAGGGAGGGAAGGAAGGAAGGAAGGAAGGAAGGAAGGATTACATCAATGTTATTGCTAAGAAAACATCCAGTGTTCCTGTACCCAACAGGGAACAAATGACTCAAAGGCTACCCTTATTATATGTTTTAATATATTTATACTTATTGTCTTTTGTTTACCATTTTCCTGTAGCCACAACAATTATTCTTACAATTAAATGCTGAAAAGACAGTAGTGTATGAATACACCAACTTGCTGGTGTTGTCTGAATTCAGACACTAGTCAGGTATTTGGGTGGTGAAATAGCATAATATGCCAGGGCTGTGGGCCAGATTGAAAAGTCAACCAGCTTCACTGGTTAAGGCACCAGCCAATCAATTCTGTACAGTTGCCAAGAAACGTGCAAAATAATCTATCAAAGCTGCATGAAATCCATATCCATGAAATCACTTGAAACCAAATTTGACTTGAAAGACTTGAACAGACTTTAAACTGTTAGGAAAAGTAATAAGATTTTTAAGATTAAGTTCAGACACTTTTCTCCAGTTGCCATTGTCCCCATTAACTTGATGAGTGTTTATCAGTGAAAAGCCTAATGGGTTATATTTTTGAATTGTTTCTGTTTTCTTTCTTTTATGGAAGTAGAACTCTGAATTACTCTGATGATACTTTCTAGTTGCTATATACATTTAAAAAAACAATTAAGTAACAATAGAATAAGGCCTGTGGAGTCCTTGGTGTTCTCTGAGCTTGGTGATTTTCTTGCAGATGTTTCATTACCAAACCAGGTAACATTATCACTGCTAGATCTGATGATGTTAGCCAGCTTAGTAATGAAATGTCTGCAAGAAAGCCACCAAGCTCAGAGAGCACCAACCACCTCGCAGCATGAGGCCTATTAGAAACAATGGGAATGATTTCTAGGTAAATAGGCATAGTCCTGTATTTACCTGTCTTTAAAATGAAAAAGCCAAAGTAGGAGTTATTCTTTAAAACAAAAATAAATGTTTGATAGATTTATCAATCCCACTCAGTTTATCCAGGAATCCAAAACAGATTATATGGAGATCTAGTGTAACACTCCGCTGTTATACCTGCAAATCAGCAAACAGTTGGGCTGAGAAACAGTAATTAAAATCTCCCCATGCAGTTTCCATGGTTGAAGCTCAACTAGAGTCTAGTTTTCCCCAAAGGTTTGCAGAGAAATGTGGGCCTTCTCAAGTGAACAAAAGCAAAGATTTCCCTTGTCTGATCACCCAAACAGATGTCTAAGCAACTTTTAACATTGTGAAGCAAAAATTGTGGTTGAGAGAAGATTTCCGGCCGATGCAATATTCAAAGAAGACTTTTCATCTTCCTCTTTGAACAACTACAGTATCAAAAACTGGAAGAACATGTTTGACTATCTGTGCCTTGTTTTCGAGTTCAGTTGTACTTGGGGAGGCCCTCTGGAAGTAAAACTGAGAGATGTTGTGGCAATAAAGGAGGAATCTTTCTCTGAAGTGACACCATCCTATAGACGACTTTCCCTGTGGACATGCCATTGGTAGCACCAATGCAGTTTTTTCAGGACCAAGTTAACATATTGGTTTCCCTATGTGTTTTAAATGAGGTTATTAAACTGATGATTTTCTTTATTTCCTGTCTTTCACTGCATATCAGCAATAACATTTCTCTTGAATGATAAAAGGATAAGGAATATCACAATGAGGTTGTATCTGAATCTCAGGGCTGCAGGTTATCCCTGGAAGTAAGTATTAAAAAAATCAGTATATTCAAATAGAAAGGAATAAAAACCATTTATGACCATAATCACCAGGAGTCAAGCTCGTCTCAGTTTTTAGCTTTTTTCTTCTATTGCAATTGCTAATAGCTTAGAATAAAATGAGACCAGCTAGGTGGTGATGGTGATAATGATGGTAGAGTTAGTTCTCAAGTTACACAGTTCATTAAGTGACTGTTCAAAGTTACAATGTCATTGAAAAAAGTGGCTTATGACAATTTTTTTACACTTACAGCCATTGCAGCATCCCTATGGTGATGTGAGCAAAATTTGGATGCTTGGCAACTGGCTTGTATTTATGATGGTTGCAGTGTCCCAGGGCCATCTGATCAGCTTTTGTGACACAAGCAAAATCAATGAGGAAGCCAGATTCACTTAACAACTGTATTACTAATTTAACAAATGCAGTGGTTCACTTAACAACTGTGGCAAGAAAGGTCGTAAAATGGAGCAAAATTCACTTGGCTAATGTTTCTCTTAATGACAGAAATTTTGGGCTCAGTTGTGGTCGTAAGGCGAGGACTATCTGAAATGATGATGATAATGAGCCATAAGACTGAGAAAATCTGAGACCTCTGGAATTAAAAATCAATATCCATCAATTTCAGAAACTGGAAAATCTGTGATTGCCCAAATAACTCTCAATTTCCCGGTGGCTTGGAGCTTTGGCAATGGGTCCATGTTATATTTTCTATTCATGCAGTTTTCATTGTAGGAATACATGAGTGTCCCAAAAATGCTTTTTCACAAGGCAACTGGAGTTTCTTGTTTTTCTTTGAATATGTTCCACTTCTCATCTCAAGAGCTGAAGAAGCTTCTTGGATGAGAAGTGAAACATCTTCAAAGAAAAACAAGAAACTCCAGTTGCCTTGAGAAAAAAGCATCGTTGGGATAACTATGACCTGGATGACTGAGAACCTCCATAATACATGAGTGGTTTACCATTGTCTTAGAACATAGATTAACAGAGTTGGAAGGGACCTTGGAGGTCATCAGCATCTGCCTCCAGCATCTTCCTATATTACTGCTGCTCAATATAGGTGCTTTAGCTGGGAAGATCTTGCCTTGGGGTGACGTTATTGGAAATATATGCTCTTGGTGTACACTCCCAGCATTCATCACTTATCCCACCTGTATGCCAGGCAGGGACTTGACGGATGTTGAACTTTGGGGAAAGTGCAGAGAAGAGCAACTAAAATGATTAAAGGCCTGGAGATTAAAACATATGAAGAAGGGATACGGGATTAGAGTTTGGCTAGTCTAGAGAAAAGAAGGACTAGGAGTGACATGATAGCAGCATTCCAGTATTTGAGAGACTGTCACAAAGAGGAGGGGGAGTCAACTTATTTTCCAAAGTACCAGAGGGCAGGACAAGAAACAATGGATAGAAACCGACCAAAGAGAGAAGCAACCTGGAATTAAGGAGAAACGTCCTAACAGTGAGGACAATTAACCAGTGGAATTGCTGGCCATCAGAAGTTGTGGTTGCTTCATCATTGGAGATTTTTAAGAAGAGACTGGACAGTCACTTGTCTGAAATGGTATAGGGTCTCCTGCTTGACCAGGAGGCTGGACTAGAAGACCTCAAAGGTCCCTTCCAGCTCTATTCTGATTTATTGATTGGTTGATTGAAAGGATTTATACTTTGTTTCATTGAATAAAATACAGATATCCCTTATACCAATGCTGGTAAATGGGTTGGGAAGCATTCCAAATCCACACTCTGTATGCATAACCTCATGTTTTTTTTCTTCTTTTCTTCCTCAAAGGTTTTGCTCCCAAAGTAACCTATTAGACTTGCAATGCTGGAAATGAGGTGAGAAAGCCAAAGGTATATGTGGTCACCCCTTCTTTCTGTTTCTTGAAGATTGATTCCTTTTTTTCTGGTATCCCATTTTCTTTCTCAAATAGTCTTTTCTTTGTCTTACAAAAATGATTCAGAGAAGGGGAAAACTGGTCTGGCAAAAGGACAGGATTACTTACATTTAGAAAACTTTTAAAATTAGGATGAAGGGTATAGCAAATACTTCCCAAAGCTACATCTGGCTGATAGTTCATTTTTCTTCTTCTTTTTGTCCTGGGTATATTCTTCAACTTGGGTTACTTCTGATGAATTCATGGATACATCCATTTAGTTTTCTTACAAGTAATACAATTTTGTCTTTACCTCTGCCTTGGATATATATTCATCCTTGCAACCTAGCCTACGATCTTGGGATTTCTCCAGTGCTTCCATCCAAATATTAACCAGGTCTGACCCTGGTTAGCTTTTTGAGATCTCCAAGTTCAATTAAATGCTGCCATCTGTTTTAACATCCTAGACATATGGAAGCTATTGTTCCATAAATTACAAATTGTAAAAATATTGACATCTAAATTATTGAGTCATGTGAGGATAAAAAGGTGTCTTTGGTTCACAAACAGCTCATTAGATTTATTCATTGCAACGTTAACCAGGTAAAACATTGCTTGAACAATGTGACAACATGATTTTTAATGAGGTCTTTTTTATGTTGTTGAAACTACTGTAGATTTATGTTTGTGTTTTCCTACTATAAAATCCCTGTTTAACAAGCTAGTCTTCATTTGTTAAGAATGGTATCCATCTCAGCTTCATGGAATCCCATGGCTGTCTTTTATTCTATCTCAGAAGGAATTGCCTTGCTAATAGAAAATTATTGTTTCCAAATTGTCAAATAAACAATATTATAAAATTGCTGAAGGAGCAAAGGCAGAGGGAAGTATTGCTACTCCCATCCTTAAAACATACAGTTATTGTCATCTGGCATATTCTTGCTAGTCTGCATCTTAGCCATATAGTTATTACATACATAAAACCTGATCTTTGCTTTAAAAAAAACTGCAATACTTTTTTTTTAAAAAGTAATGATCTTTCTTGAGATCATCATGGCATAAAATGGTCTTTTCAGGCCTAGAATAACAAAAAAAAAAAAAAAATCTGAACATGATCAATATAAGACAAAATGTTATAGGTCTCCTTTCTTTAGTAAGATAAAATATTAATTCTACATGATGAGATTCTATTACAAGCACTGACAAAAGTTAAGAGAACAATATTTTATGCAATACAAATCCTGCTGTTCATCCAATGATTCCCAGCATATTTTTAAATAAGGTGCATCACAACATCTATTCAGAACTTGATACAGAAATCAGCAGATATTTATTAAAATATACTAAATACATTTTAGCAATTAACATAAACTATAATAAATGCATGGATCAAAATTATACACAATATTGTATTAAGGTACCATGAAATTGAATAATAGGGCTTTTTTTCACATTCTGTTTTGCTTATTCCCCTAGAAATAGGAGTGAATCCTGCTAAACATACCCAATTTCCAGAAATTGGATACATCTAGGGGCTGCCACAAAGAAGAGGGGCGTCAGACTATTTTCCAAAGCACCTGAAGGCAGAACAAAAAGCAGCGGATGGAAACTAATCAAAGACAGAAACAACCTAGAACTAAGGAGAAATTTCCTCAGTGGTAAGAACGATTAACTGGCGGAACAGCTTGTCTTCAGAAGTTGTGGGTGCTCCAACACAGGAGGTTTTTTATTTGTCTAAAATGGTATAGGGTCTCCTGCTTGACCAGGAGGTTGGACTAGAAGATATGCAAGGTCCCTCCCAACTCTGTTATTCTATGTTCTGTATTCTAAAGATTTTCCAATACTTCTTGGATAATAGCCAAGACCTTCAGCTGGGTTTGCTATTCCTTGTATCATCCCAGGGCTGTCACTGACTTGCTTGACTTTGGATTGAAAGCTGTTCCTGTTTCTCTGTATTATTCTTGGCTCAACTCTTTGTTGCCACTCACACTTTAATTTTCTTGCCCATTTTATAAACACTCAAAGGAAAAAGTAGAGATGTTTAAAATCTCTTCAGATAGTAGTGAAACTCTGAATCTCAGAAGGGAAGGAGAAATGCCTGCTCATTCAGGACAGTGAATATATTCTTTCATACTTCCCATCACCAGAACTTAAATTGGTGGAATCGCTCTCCTAATTTATACCTCTCCAAATTTTAAGGTTTTTTTTTCAAGCATTCCTATTGGTGATACTATGGTATCAGTAGGTGGTGCTTGCAGATCAGAGTCCTCTTGATCGATTTGCTTCTGTTATGAAATTTCTGGCCTTTGGAACAAACTGAACATTTATTAAGCACACTTGTCTTAATCAACCTACCCGGTTTCCATGAATAACTCATTGCTAGTACACAGTCCACTTTGATGACAAAAATGCCTGTGAAGTTCTGTAACTCACTGATAGCTGGATGCCAACCAAGCTAGATATTTTTGATCTTCCATGCAAGTTGAAGCACCTATAGAACTGGTATTGCAGGGAGTTTATCAATTAAATAATAATACATCAATATGCATTTTCCATTTTAATCCAATACCTTGTTCTACTAATTATGTTTGAAATTGCAAGCATAACCCCATAAGCTGCTTAATTTAGCCCTCTAAAAACAGATTTATCATTCCATTACCTTGCAGGAAAACTATACCTCTACTTCTGCTAGATAAACAGATAATTAGAAAGCTGTAAAATAATTATGATCTCCTATCAACTTGAATACTATTAAATTGATTTAATAGCTATCAATAGGGATAAATAGGGATCAATTTCTATCTTCCTCGTCTTATTTTTATTTGCAGTATTATTGCCTATCTCATGACTCCAAGCTATGGGAACTAATTTGTCAAATGCTGTTATTATCCTATTGTCTTGACTGTTTTGTCTCCATCTTGAGGAACCAAAGAAAAAACACTATACAAATTGGATATGATCAGTTATTCTGATTCTGATTGTTGTTTTAATTCCAAAAATAGTTCCAATTCGATCCAAATGTCTGAACAATTCAATTCAGTTGCTCCATCAGGATGATTCAGTTTGATTCTAATCAGATTTATGTGGACCTGCATGAAAGATATCTCAGCTGGTCTAAATTTAATGAAAGGCATATCATTTGGTCTGAATTTAACTTAATAATCAGAATATTTGCATAACCTGACAGCATTTGGACTGGCTGGCTATAAAGTTTCAGGCAAGCAGTAGGATAATATCAAAGCAAGCCAGAATGGATTGAGTTGAAATAGGCATTTTTAAAATAAAATTGAGATAATAATAGCAGGATATCTTAGAAATGAATTTGAATAATATTAAAGAATAGTCACTACTTGAATACAGAAGAATACAGAACTTCATAGAAAACCCACTTCCCATCCAGAAAACTAACCAAAAATAGTTGTGGGACCAGAAGGCTTTAATACAAATAAGAAGCATTTTTTTTCTTGAATTGGAACTTCAGTGTATATCCATATTTGAGATCATGCTTAGAACACCTGGGCTCCAGCCAACCATCCAGCCTAATAATGCACAACAAAAGTATGTTCCAAGTATTTCTTCTGGGTATTTTGATGTTTTTGTCTGAACATATACAAGATTTGGGACAAAAAAAAAAGCAAAACCTATTCATTTTTTAATGTGAGAATGCAAAACTCCTGTGAGCTTTAGTGACCTTGGAAAATATTCTGGGCATTTATTTAAATTCACTCTAGGAATACTTGCAGGATCTGTGCAGATTACTAGTCACCCAAGGCAATCATACGGATACCATCAATCAACTCAAAAAGTTCAATGAAAGCATGGGTGCCAATCTTTAATGCAATTTTACCTATGCTGTTATATTTGTATTCCAGTCTTAGAAATCAAATGAATTTATAACTGATGTGAAATATCTGGGAAATAATCTTCGCAAGAGAACATTTAAGTTATACAGAATTATTTTCCTTGCAGACTTCTATTGCGAAAATTTTGCTGGAAGCTTAGAACATTCTACCATGAACTTTACAAAGCATTTTCTTTGCTTGATTATGCTTGGCAAAATGGCTATTGGTTCACTGCACATAAATTGCAGTCAACCGAGACATTACTTAATTATTGCTTGCTCTTCATCTTCATTGTCTAAGGTTTTGTCAATGTTCAGTATCCATCTTTTAATCTCTTCTTCTTTCATGATATTATTCAATGTTACATCATAGCAATGAACATTGTATAAACACCAGATGTTTGTTTGTAGAATAACTGAAGGATCTAAATAAGTTTCTATCTGTTGCTAAAGCAGGCAGATATTCCCCTTACAGCATTAAAAGACTAATCCAGCATTCTTTGTGCCTTGTGGCACCAGATTATTTTGAGACAGCTAGTTGGATCATTGACAGATAACATTCCAAATTATGTTCATACTCCTTATGAGAAAGTGATAACTGAAACTACCCTTTGCAGGGAGTAAAAATAAAATTCCAATCCTTTTCTGGACATCAGTTTTGAATGATCATTTTGAAAATGGTTGAAATATGACCAGGTTAATTCTCTGTAGCATTTCTATAATCAGACATTGAGCATAACAACTAAAATTATTTACTTTTATTTGGTTTATTGCAGGGTATATGTTTGGGAATGAGTCTTTTTAAATATTCCATTCAATCACATTTTTATTATTCCTTTCATTATTCCTGATTTTTCTGATTACTTTTCACTTATTTTAGTATTTTTTCCCTAGGTGACATCTCACACAAAAGTAGTGTGATATTTTGGGCTGTGCTCACATCTTACAATAAGTCATGATGTTGTTTTTCTGTTTTTGGTTCAGTATATTTATGAATCCAACAGTTGAAGTTTGTCAAACACAGTTTAGTTCATGCACTTTATACAGTAGCTTAGTATTATATATGGCCTAATGTGAAATAGATGGACCCAGCCAAGGTAATGTATTAATTGAAATTTGAGCATTCTAAAATCTCTCTCTCTCTCTCTCTCTCTCTCTCTCTCTCTCTCTCTCTCTCTCTCTCTCTCTCCCCCCCCCCCCCTGTGTGTATGTAATAAGATATGTTAAGAAAGAAAGAAAGGATCAGCCCAGCTTTCTTTTTTTTATTTCTGTGGGAGATGCAAATCCCTTCCTGGGGTGATATAACCAGTACATTTCTTTATTTAAAAACAATCCCCCACCTTCTTAACCCATATGGCTAATAGCAGTTAAAATCAGTATAAAATGCAAATTGTTTTAAAGTGTGTGGGAAACTTCAAAGATTAAAAATGATGTAATAATATTTTAAAGAAAATTATCAAGAAGGCAAAGCAAGTAACATGATCTTTAAATAAAATACGTATTTCCTAAGGATCCCAAAGATGCTTTTCAACTGGACTTTCTTCAGGTTTTTTTCCTTGAAAATATTTTGCTTCTCATTCAAGAAGCTTTTTTCAGAATTTCAAAACCAAAGAAGCTTCTTTGGATAAGAAGAGAAATGTTTTCAAGGGGAAAAAATCCAAGTCCAGTTGCCTTTTGAAAAGCACCTTTGGGACAGCCATGACTGGATGATTGAGAATCTCTATAGAGAGTTCCATCCTATAGTTATGATCAGTGGTGTGATTCAAATATGTGAACAACTGGTTCTCTGTGTGGATGCCGCTTCCAGAAGTCCATTCTGGGCCCGGGCAACAAAAAATTAGCTACTGGTTCTGCCAAACTGGTACGAACTGGCTGAATCCCACCACTGGTTATGGTCTCTGGAAAGCCCTTTTCTTACAAGGCCAGATATATTTCTGCCATAGAAAAACTTCTCAATCTGAACTTATTGTGTGAAAAGACGGGTGCAAGAGAAGAACACCTCTAAAATGTTCTGAACCTAGTCCTTTACTTTTAAAAAACCCACCTCTTTTCATTTTCTCAGCATATAAACTTCTTAAGGAGCAGGTTTTTCACATAATATGTCCAAAGTATGTTCATACATGTCTCAAGTGAGAGCATGTGGTACTAGGATATTATATTTCTGTGGCGTCAGCTGGCTCTCAGTAAACATAGCATAAGCTAATTGCTCCATTGGTAGCAAACAATCAATCATAATATCTTGGCTGGTTGTGTAAAAGGAACTTTTTGGGTGATACAGAAAAACATTTGTGCTTTTTCTTTTTCCATTTCTAAATAGTTATTTCCATAATTATTGCTTCCACCAGCCCATTTGGGTTAGAAAAAGGCAGGCATACCATTTTTCATTACCTGGCTCTATCAAAATGTTGTTTTGTTTTTAATTCACCTCCTTTTAGCACATCTGTTCCTTGTAAAATAATGCCAATGCTCCAAGTTAATCTGTAATTTTTCATCTTGCAGGAAGAATTGCTCATTTATTTCTTTAGAGAACACCTGAACTGGAATTTCTCAGCAATTTAAAAAAAAAGATTTTATTCTCCAACATTTTAGTTGAATGACTCTAATTCACACAAAACAATCCTGATACTTTTTCTGTGGAGATTCTCAATTATCCAGGTTATCATGGTTCTCCCTAAAGGTGCTTTTTTAAAAGGCAGTGGGAGTTTCTTGATTTTTCCCTTGAACATGTTTTAGTTCTCATCCAACAAGCTTCTTCAGAACTGGATTAGAAGTGAAATGTTTTCAAGGGGAAAAAAAAAACCCTTTTGGAAAAAAACCACTTAAGAGACAATTCTGATATCTTCTACATGTACATATTCCCTGTGACTGTCAAGAGTTCTGACAGGAAATTTTACCACAGGTACCTGTCAACGTCTGCTTCTGGAGTGCTGTTCCCGCATATATTTTTCATAGACAGCATCTGAATGTAAGTAACTTCATGTGAATATCAGCCTTCCATCCTTTCAAGGTCAGTAAAATGAGGACCCAGGTTGTTGGGGGCAATGTGCTGACACTGTAAACTGCCCAGAGAGTGCTATAAAGCACTATGCGGCGGTATGTAAGTCTAAGTACTGTTGCTATTGCTATCTTTTTGCTGACTTTAAGGAAGATCAGAAATAATTACCAATGTGGTTTTATATTACCATCATTACTGTGTTCTTTGATTTAAAAATATCAAAAGAAACTTAAGAATAATAATAAAACCATGAGAGACAAAATGCCCAACAGTGCTAGAGATGGGGTTGCAAGCATATTGATGTTCATAAACAGCATATTAGAGAATCAAGCTGTTAGACAGTAAGATCCTGTCTTGAGACTGTGGAGATGGACAAAGGGAAGAAAGCCTGCTTATTTTTAAAGAGCTGTCGACTATAATTACCACCTGGATAGATTATCTTAGTTGTATTTTTTTTAAATGATAAGAGCAAGAGAGAAATCAACAAAGAGTATAAATATTGCCTCTTCCTTTAGATCTTGTAACTTGTGATAACATTGGCTGTTGATTCCTTCCTGGAGAGATGATCTAAGTTAGATATTGTTTTTATGGTTCAGTTTCAACCTAGACCAGTCAATGATGAAAAGTAGTGTAGGAAACAAGTATTAGAGTCATGGGCATCCATATTTTTTTTGCAACTGAATCATTTATCTGATTAGCATTGTGCCAATAATTTCTTCACTTTTTTTCTAAAATTATTCAATTTGATATGAAGCAAACCAGAAAAAAAGTTATTTTGAATACTTTCTCAGTGGAAAGGAGACACAATGGCTCAGTGGTTAAAGACACTGAGCTTGATAGCCAGGTTCAAGACCCAAGCTTCATGTGACCAAGTAAGCTCCTCTTACTTGCCCCAGCTCCTACCTACCTAGCAGTTCAAAAGCATGCAAATGTGAATAGATAAATATGTATCACTTTGGTAGGAAGGTAACTGTTCTATACATGTCAGCATATAGTCATGCTGGCTACATGACCACTCAGACAATGCTGGCTCCCTCAGCTAAGAAACAGAGATGAGCACATTACTTTTTTGCTCAGTGGAAGAGAAAAATGAGATAGAATTCCCATGGCAGGAGAATAAGGTTCTTATATTGTGGGAGGAAGAATGGCAGATCATATTATAATTATCGGGTATGTCTAGTTTAACAAAGAGAAGGACGAGGGGGGACATGATAGCAGTGTTCCAATATCTCAGGGGCTGCCACAAAGAAGAAGGAGTCAAGCTATTTTCCAAAGCGCCTGAAGGCAGGACAAGAAGCAACGGGTGAAAACTAACCAAAGAGAGAAGCAACCTAGAACTAAGGAGAAACTTCCTGACAGTTAGAACAGTTAACCAGTGGAACAACCTGCCTCCAGAAGCGGTGAATGCACCAACACTGGAAGTTTTTAAGAAGAAACTGGACAGCCATTTGTCCGAAATGGTATAGGGTTTCCTGCCTGAGCAGGGGGTTGGACTAGATGACCTCCAAGGTCCCTTCCAACTTTATCATCATCATCATCATCATTATTGTTGTGTTGTTGTTGTTGTTGTTGTTGTTGTTGTTATTATTATTATTATTATTATTATTATTATTATTATTAGTATTAGTATTAGTATTATTATTATTATTATATACTATCTGTCCTGCCTGTACATAAGCAATACTGTTTCTAATCTATAAGTTTCTTAGTTTCCCAGAGTAACATTAAATCACAAAGAAAAGTATCATAACTGGCAACCCCATAAGGATGAGGCAGTACCAGCAGCCAGGAGTCTACCAAAAGATGGAACAATCTGTAACCAAAACCAGCAACAACAACAACATTATGGCTCAAGTCAAAATCAACTCAAAAANACCTTGGAGGTCATCTAGTCCAACCCCCTGCTCAGGCAGGAAACCCTATACCATTTCAGACAAATGGCTGTCCAGTCTCTTCTTAAAAACTTCCAGTGTTGGAGCATTCACCGCTTCTGGAGGCAGGTTGTTCCACTGGTTAATTGTTCTAACTGTCAGGAAGTTTCTCCTTAGTTCTAGGCTGCTTCTCTCCTTGATTGATTTCCATCTGTTGCTTCTTGTTCTGCCTTCAGGTGCTTTGGAAAATAGCTTGACTCCCTCTTCTTTGTGGCAGCCCCTGAGATATTGGAACACTGCTATCATGTGGGTGACCTTGGGCCAGTCACTCTCTCTCTTTCAGCCCAAATCACTTCACAGGACTCTTGTTGTGTTGTGTTGAATGTGTTCACTGCCTTGAGTTATTTTTAAAAAATAATCAAGAGGTACCAATAAATAAAATAAGCATTCTATTTCAGATATTCCTGTATGAATGGCAGAGCATATGAAGGAGCATTTCTGTATGAATGGCATGGTATAACTCAAGTTAGTAGTTAATGAGAGCTTTTATTTCTTTTCCCTCTTCTTTTAAGTAATAGCAGCAGTATTTAAAAACCGGCAAATTTATTCTCATGAATCACAGCTCACTATCCAAGCACTTTTTGAAATAGTTAATGTGTTAGTCTTTAAAGTGCAGGAAGATTTTATCTCTGCAGCAGGCTAATATAAATATCCTGCTGGGATTTGCTGTTAATCATCACTTCATCAGTGTAAGAAAGTTGGTTGCGCTGCTTAGCCATTTCATTTGGTTACGAAAAATGAGAAATATCCTTAGTTCTCAGGAATCCACAGAAGTATGAAAAAAATGAGAATGTAAAGCCCAGAAATGCATGGCCAGGTGCTTGGTGTTTGTGCAAAGCATTTTCATGTGTTTTATGTGTTTAGCATTTTCAATTATTTGCAGAAAACTTTCATAGCCAGAAGTTTGTGACTGCAGGTGATCTATACAGTGTGCCTTCAAAATTTCAATTAAATTCTAGTAGCTGGCAAAAAGACAGAATTTGATTTCATTGCTTTGCTTGTCAAAAATTCTTTTGCATCCCTTCTGCCTATAATGAAACATGCTGCTAGAGGATTCCTCTGTTGAACAATTTAAAAGTAATAAAACTAGTAATGATGTTTAAGTCTATTTGTTTAAGGGTACATAAGCTTGAACTCAGTGGTCTTTACTTCTCAGTAGACATAAATAGGATGATGCTGTTGAGATTAATGTATTTCATCTGCCATTCCTGCTGTCACAAATGGTCATTGAGCTTCAACTATCTGTTTAATCTTTAATTCAATCACCAGATATTGTACATTTGCATTTTATTGCAGAATTATTCCAGTGCTCAGTGCTATCTGCCAATACATTTTTCAAGGTACTACAATGTCAAAAGTTTGCTGAAGTTTGTTGGCCCTGGGAGGATATCCTAGGAAAATACCTGGCACTGAAATCATTATGCTACTGCCACTATATGGAAATTATTTCTATTTCTTCTACTACTCTCTGTCTTTTTTAACAGATTAAGAGATTCTTACATTTCTGTGATTTCTCTAACAGAGCTGGAAGGGACCTTGGAAGTCTTCTAGTCCAACCCCCTACTCAAACAGGAGACCTTATACTATTCGAGACAAATGGCTGTCCAGTCTCTTCTTAAAAGACTCCACTGATGGGATACCTGCAACTTCTTAAAGCAAGCTGTTTCACTGGTTAATAGCTCTCACTAATTTCTCCTTAGCTCTAGGTTACTTATCTCCTTGGTTAGTTTCTATCCATTGTTTCTTGTCTTGCCTTCTGGAGCGTTGGAAAATAGGTTGACCTCCTCTTCTTTGTGTCAGTCTCTCAAGTATTGAAGCACTGCTATTATGTCACCCCTAGTCCTCCTTTTCACTAGACTAGCTATACTCAATTCCTGCAACCGTTCTTCATATGTTTTAGAATCCAGCCCCCAGTCAACTTTATCGATCTTTTCTGCATTCCTTTTCAGAGTCTCAACATCTTTTTTATCATATGGTGATAAAACTGGATGGAGTATTCTAAGTTTGGTCTTAACATTTCTGTGATTTCTCTAACAATTGAAGAAAAACATAGAAAAATACCTTCATGTGTTCCATTCCTCACAACTCCTAGTTTTGGCACGTATCTGTATGAAAATTAGCAGATTTCTTATTAGAAAAGAGGGACAGAAAGGAAAGTTAATGACTTCCTCCACAGAACTGAAGATTGTTTTCTAAAGCCAACAGAGCAGTTTTCTTGGCTGTGGCAATTTTATTCTGTATGGTATTTTCATAAGAATTCTCTCCTCATACAAGAGCATTCTTTTCAGATGCTACTACACTCAAAGTAAAGTTCATGCACAAAAATCCATGAGGCTTATCATATAAAACCTGGCAGACATCATCAATTCAGAAGAGTCAATACTATATAAATGTCATGCAGTTCTTCCACCAGCACCCACAAAAGCTTGGACAAAATTTCCAGTTTTTAACAATGAAAATGTAAAAATTCCTCTACATCAGTTACTCTTATTTCTGAAAATCATATGAAATTGTGTTATATTATAGAGCAAATGGTTCTCAATGTATGGTCCGCAGACCCCTGGGTGGGGCTCTGAACGCTTGAGGAAATGTTATGATTTAAATCTTAAGTGTTGGGGGTCCTTGGCCATGGTCCGTGGCCACAAAAAGTATTTAAAGAGGGTTCAAGGTAAAGAAAAGGTTGAGAAGCACTGCTATAGAGGATAATAACAGCTTATTCAATTCTAATCAATCAATTTCAAATCAGAGGATTTCAGAAACAAACCAAAATGTAGAAGATTCTTTCTGAATCACTGAAATGAAATCTAACATAGATGTTCTGGAACATGCACCTTCTGTACCTCAACTTTGCATCTTGGGTGCCACCACCTTGTCCAGCTAGAAAATGTTCCTCTTTGTGCATCCAGAAAATTAGATTCCAACCTAAACCATTTGCCAAATGTATTGCTCTTTATGGTATTAAAGCTTGCTTCAGAATGCACAGGAGTATGAAGGCATCACCTGTCAGGAAATCATTAAAGTTCCCACATGAACCCAGAGACAGATGCAGTTGCTTTAATGAGTTGCCAACTAGAACTGCATTCGAGCATTCCCATATGCTCCAAAGTACATTTTGAAATCAGATCCAAAGGTTCATGTCATAAGACTCCTTTGACATTTATTTCCAACTATGATTTATCCCAGCAACTGCTTTAGAGGAATATTGTGAGAAAGTAGCACACCATTCCTTATTTTTCAAATATTCTCTCCTTGAAGAACATATTGGCAAGACATTTGCTTTAAGTACTATTCCATACACTACCTTTCCTTCCAAATTAGCAATAGGGGCACCATATGGCTTCCTTGAAGAAAGAGACTTGCCAAAACCATGATTACATTTCAAGATTTTTTCATGGTGGCTACAAGAGGATGATGGTTTTGAACTCATTGGAATGCCACAGCTAGTTATTTCATGAAGAAGAATCTTCCCACTGCGATGTAGACTTTGTTTTTTTTTTCAATTGGTGATCTCTTAATCAATTAAACTCTCCCAAATCAGTGGACATTGTAATTCCATTACACAGTTAGCCACAGCATATACACTAATAGTTTTGCTACTCTTTTGTTCATCTTTTACAATGAAAGATGGAATATGAGCCAGTATTGTTATGTTTTTAGCAACTAACCTTAGCTTCTCAGTTTGATTTGGTTAGTTCAGGGGTAGGGAAACCAAAACACTCAAAGAGCCACTTGGACCCATTTCCCACCGAAAACAAAACACTGGGAGTTGCAAAACCCTTTTGATATCTAAAATGAAGATAACACTGCATATATCCTTTTTTACCTTTTATATAAAGGTAAAAAAGGATATATGCAGTGTTATCTTCATTTTAGATGTCAAAAGGGTCTCTCTGTCTCTCTCTCTCCCTCCCTCTCTCTCTCTCTCTCTCTCTCTCCCTCTTTCTCTTTCTGTCCTTGGTCTGCTAGTCCTCTTCCCCCACTCTCTTTCTTTCTTTCTTTCTTTCTTTCTTTCTTTCTTTCTTTCTTTCTTTCTTTCTTTCTTTCTTTCTTTCTTTATTTCTTTATTTCTTTCTTTCTTTCTTTCCTCTCTCTCTCTCTCCCTCTCTCTCTCCCTCTCTCTCTCTCTTTCTCTCTCTCTCTCCCATCTTCTGCTCACCTGGCAAGCTGGCTTCAAGCTGTTCTCCAACAAGCTCAGGGGTAGGCAACCTCGACTCTTTTATGACTCATAGACTTCAACTCCCAGAATTCCTGAGTCAGCATTGCTGGGCTAGCTAGCTCTCTCCTGCCCTTCCTGCTTCCTGCAAAGACGAAGCAAAGGGAGGAGCCCCACCCAAAAAGCTTTTCAGCTTCTCGGAGAACACCCTGAGTTTACTCTCTTTTACACACACACACACACACACACACAACACAAACACAAACACAGAGAGAGAAGCAGGGAAACGCAAGTGCCTCTCTCTGTCTCTGTCTCTCTCTGCAAATGGCAGAGGAGGCTGGGAGCCACAGGGGAAGGCTCAAAGAGCCTCATGCGGCTCCGGAGCCACAGGTTGCCGACCTGTGGATTAGTTGATAAAAAATTAGCAATAATCCAGGCCATTTATTGGTCTGTCAATTACCAATAGAATGCACCAAAATTGATTTATTTTTGGCCAATAGCAAAGCCAAAAACATGGCCTCATTTATGCAGGTTAAAGTTTGATCTGGACATGAAACAAACAAACAAACTTTTAGTAGAAAGAAAGCTTCTTGTAATCTGCAAAAGTATGATGCCCTACAAACAAGTGTTACATTCAGCATGCAGATTTCTTAGAGGAGGAATTATCTGTTGCACTTCCATTTTAAAGAAAGGTTTTTCAAGCCTTTTTTCAACAATCCATTTCTCTCTTCCTTCCTCCACCTTCTCATGATAAGTGTAGCCATTTCAGCAAGAACCCATGCAGGACCAAATTCTTCTCTACTTATCTCTGCATGCAACATATACTCCAAATGGCATACTGCATGATCCAGCCAATTAAAATCACACCGGGTAACAAAAATAAGGGACAAAAGCTAAGAAGTGAGTTTTTAAATGAGTTTGCGGTACAAAGTATGCTGTATAGCTATAGGTTTCAGTAATTTACTGAATCTTTTAGATACTTTTTTTCCTTCATAAATCTTTTATTTTTAACTACTTGGACATGCAAACAGATCTGAAAGATCAGAGGCACCATAAAGCTTTCATGTGCTACTAGCTTATCTGTAAACGTGTTATATGAAGCAACATCAGAATTCTAAGCAGAATGCAGAGTTGGTACAGATATATATTAAACATCTATAGCAGTGTTTCCTAACCTCGGTAACTTTAAGATGTGTGGACTTCAACTTCCAGAATTCAATTTGCAATAAAATATCTGTTCAGAGTTTGCACAGTCCAATTATTTGGAAAACATCCCTCCAAAGAAGATAGTTTAAGCCTAGGTAAATCTACCCAGCATACTGGCTGGGGATTACTGGAAGTTGAAGTCCAAACATCTTAAAGTTGCTGAAGTTGAAAAACATTGATCTATACTAAAGTCAAAATCCTATGGACACATATGTATTAACAGTCTGGTCATGGTGAACTTTAACGTGTGAACAATTTGGAAACAGTCCTCCCCCACAATCACTAAAAAATATTATGGAGCCCAAGTTGGTATCACTTTTACTTGATTTACTTGATTAGTTAATATAGTTAATATAGTTATAGTTATATATAGTCATAGATGATTAGTTAATATAGTTATAGTTTAGTTTAGTTAATATAGTTATAACTATAGTTAATGTGGTTATACACATCCTACCCTCCTACTTTATTCCAAGGACCACATTAGATATGGATGAATTCATGAAACGTAAGAGAGAAAACTGCTATTCTCTTGGGACAATATCTCCTGAAGATTTACTTAGGCTTAAACTATTATCTTAAGAGTTCCTTCTAGGGATGTTTTCCAAATAATTGGACTGTGCAAAGCTCTGAAGAGGTATTTTATTACAATACGTCTTTGAGCAAAATACCCCTTTGAACCTGCTTTGTGAAGCAATATTGTTCCCTGCTTCTAAATTTGTGGAACACTTCACTTCATATTGTTTCTGAGAGTTACTCTGGCCTCCTGCACAGAAGCTGCTTCCAGCTATTGGAGGTGTCAAATGAGGCCCCAGAGGACATGACATAAAAGTACATCATCCATGCTCTGTCTCAGTGGTGAATACTGGCAAAGATGGAAAAGCAGAAAGAAAGCGTCTTTGCTGGGAGCAGCACAGTTGTGGATTATCTTCTCTGGGGAATTTCATCTGGCAATTAATCTGTGGTCCTTTCACCAGCCAGCTAAGAGCTGTTTATTATTTCAGCCATTTAAGATCTCTTAAATCTTTCACTGTGTTGAATATGTTGAAATCTGCTGTGGTTTTGTTTCTTTGTTTGTTCTTGTTGTTTGGTGCTTATATTTTAATGTTGCTGCTATTGTAAGGCAGTCCAAAATGCATTGTCATTGGGCTGCACATAAATACATTATTGATGTTCATCTCCATTATTTTGTCTCTACTGAAAGAAAGCTATTTTTCTTTTTACTAAACAAACTGACATAACACTACAAATGCGGACTCTCGGTAGATAAAGCTGATACTAAATGATTGCCACACAGGTGTGTGTATATGTGCAAGTGCATATGTGAATGAACATTATAAAAGCAAACATGCACATCTATGAGCCTATAGCCATACTATAACAGATTTGTGTCTAGCATATCCAAAGTTGTTTTCCGTACTTTTTTTTCCCTTCCATTCAATCATGTCTGATTCTCAGAGAGTGTGGACAAGTCACAACTTTTTTTTAAGTTGTCTATGGAGATTTTCAGTCATCCAGGTCATGGTTGCTCAAAGGTCCTTTTTCAAAAGGCAACTGGACTATATATATATATTGCAGTCATCTCATCATTAACACTTTCTCCGAGAGCCATTGAGGCCACTTGGGAGTTCATCTTTGCCCTCAGGGTCACCGGAATCAGTGCAAATAGGTGTGGAATCTTCTTGGAATTGCTGAAAGGACTGCATTGTAGACAGGAGATTGATGGTGTCTTATCTTTCCCCCAATGTTGACAGAAGTTGTTTTCCATTTCCTCCTTCTTAAGGTTAAGGGAGAGGGACTGCCCTAGTCCCTTAACCACTGCAACAAAGTGGCTTTCCAGTTGTTACTATTCACTGTTTCTAAAAATTTATATTCTAGTTCCTGGATTTTGCAATCAGGTTGGACTTTGTATGATCTTAAGTGACTTCCTGATCTGTTTTCACCATATGAAGGCAACCTTCACACTCCAATTAGGATAAATAAAAATGCTCAAGTTTTTTTCCACTTCTGTAGCTCTTGACCTAATGTGAATCCATGCTGTACATTTTCACCCTGAGAAATATATGACTAGATTATTCCTTTCAGCAAGTGCTTCAAAGGAAGCGTCCTTCTGAACTCAGGCCCCAAGAATGTGCTTTTTCAGTTGTTCCTAAAAGGAATTCCTCCATCCAGTTTTATGCGATACAAAATATCATCCGTAGTGCAATCCAGCAAAATGTATAGAATGAGACCCAAAAGATAAAAACAATCAAAGGGATTTTTTTCTCTCTCTTTCAAATCTGACACCTGCTGCTTATTCAGACAGATTGGATCTCACATAGCAGATGGAGTGGAATGAGTTAGCCATTTTTTTTCTCTGCATGTTTATTGCACTCCTGTCAACGTCCTTAATGTACATTTGTGGCAGGACTTTGATCCATGTCTTCCACCGAGAAAGAATCTAGGTGAGTGCTGTTTTTAACTACCTACTTAACAAGCATTTCTTGGAAGAGATGTATTTTTTGTCTTCAAACATTTTTTAAAAATTAGGTAAGTATAATTTCAGAGAGTTAGTTTGATGTAGTATTAAGGCAGCAGGCTAGAAACCAGGAGGTTATGAGTTCTAATCCTGTCTTGGACATGAAGCCAGCTGGATAACCTTAAGCCAGATCCTTTCACTCAGCCCTAGGAAGAAGGCAATGGCAAACCACTTCTGAAAAAACTTGCCCAACAAAACTCCAGACAGTCTCCGGGAGTCAATACTGATTCAAAAGTGTGCATGGACACAACCACACACACACACATGGTGAGCATTAACTAGGTAGGTAAGTTGGACCACTTGCAGGCCACCCCCCTCCACTACATCAAAGGGACAAAACTGGGATGATAATGTAATCGGTCACTAAAAGCACAGAGCTGAACCTGAAGAAAGGTGTATTTATTTATTAGATTTGTAAACCCAGTCAAAAAAAGATTCCCAAATGCATTTCTGTATATAAATATAAATACAGTAAAATATATATGGTAAAAGAATCATTAATTGCTAATTATTTGTTTCACTAATGGTGCAAAAATCTATCCATCTGATGATGTCAACTCCTCCCTCCACCTCTTAGTTCTCTGAAATAACTCAGTTTTAATAGCTTGTGGGAAATCCGTAGACTGGGGGCAGATTGTATTTCTGGAGGGATTCTTTTCTTCTTTTCCAAAATGTGTAGGAGTACAAGCTCATCCCTCTGACAGCACTGAGCACACCAAGGACCCTTCTTAGTTTTAAGAATCACCAGATGGCAGCAAAGAGATATAGGCAACTCTTTAGACTGCCATCTAGTATTTGACTACATTGTTACAGCCCAGATATAACTGAAAGAAGTGATCCACCTTGAACCTCAGGAAAGCGTTCAATCAACCCTCCAAATTTGAGCAAAGCAAGGCTTTGAATATGTCACAGTCCCCAATATCAAACTGCCAAAACTGGAATCACTATATAGATAACAAAAACTAACTTTCAGACAGTCACCAATGTCCTCCTGACCTCAAGATTGAACTATTGCAACACACTCTACATGAGGTTGCCCTTGAAAGCCATTCAGAAGCTGTGGATGGTCCAGAATGTGACAATAATAGGTATGTTACCCTATGCTGATATGACCCCACTGCTCCATGAGCTGCATTGGTTGCCAGGTGGCTTCTAGATGCAATTCAGTGTGCTGATTACCATCTATAAAGCCCTTCATGGCACAGGGACAGGTTTCTTGAGGGACTCCCTATCTTTGATATTTTTTTTATTTGTCTGACAACATCTGGCAGAGGGAGGCACTTCCGATTCCTTAAAATAATATTGTCTAATAAGACTCTGGAAACATGTCTTCTCTGTCACAGTACCTGCCCTCAAGAATGGGATCCCCACAAAGACCCACAAAACTTTCTCCATAATAATAATGTTCTGGAAGGTACTGAAAAACTGGTTCTTCTCCCAGGCTTTGCAATACAATGGGGGTGAAGCCCCATAAGATTTGGTTTCATTTAGCATAGTTTTTCTTTCTCTGGATGCACACCTCTTTGTTCTTTCATTTTATTGTTTTGCTTTTGATGGGTTAAAGCACCCAGAGATGCTGGGAGAAAATAACCATATCAAAAGGCTATCAACAATCATCAAGTACTAAAAACAGTCGAAAACCAAATAAGCTGTTTCCATTGACTGCATCATACTTAGTACAAATGTTTATTTGTTTAGGGAGATCCCAAGGCTGTCAGACCCATAAAAGTTCTGGGCAGAACAGACACTCAAAGCCTTCTCTGTATTCATAAATGCACAAACACATTCATGAGCTGGTTGGTGATTTACCCAGACAGGACTTGTGCATAGGAAAGAGAATTCCAGATGCCATTTTCTCCCCCAATCATGCTCCTGTGATCCATTAAGTAGTGCCAAGCAAAACATGCTACACAACAGTTATTTGAGAAGAAAAATAGTTGAACTCTTCTTTGCAATTCTCAAAATCCCTTTTCTCCATTATGGTGACACTTCTGTTTTATCGTGTTTTGGCCTATCCTTACAGGTTGCTTGAGAATTCCTTTTGAATTCATCTTGGTGGTAATGCTGAGATTGCTTTTATTGTTAGCATTGAATTTTGGGACATATACTTACACTCTTTGAGTTTCAAAATAATATGGGAAGGCTGCAGACTGCTAAAAAGCCAATTGTGCCATGAAAGACATTAACCAAACCTGGGGCACATTCATATCTAAATAAATGTAGAGGTATCATAGGTCACCTATGAAAAACTCAGTGAAAGTGTATTTTCCTCTGAGAATTTTTTTAGAAACACACAGCAATCCACCACATTAAATGAAAATACCTTTGTGGTATTATGTATTAGGAAAATTTTGGACATTTCTGTGTGTAGGTCTGAGGGCCTCCAAGGAATTCATGTTGTCCTAGTTTCTGTTTAAGTAATTCCAGGGAGATTTAATCAGCCAATATCCAAAATAGTCAGTTTAAACTTCTTGTACTTCTTTGTGTAGCTGTTTTGTTATACATGATCTTGAAGTTGAGCAGCATACCATGTTTTCATTGTGTTCATGGATACATGAACTTGTCATAGATGGTAATCAATCAAATAGTGATAGATTTTGTTTCTTGAAAAGTGGATTGTTTGGAGCTAGATTGCAGTTTTATTTTAATTTATTTATGAAATTTATATACTGCCCATCTGTATACTTACAGTACAATAAAATTATAAATAGAAGAAAACTAAAATGAACAAGAATCAGATAAAAACTATAAACCCAAATCATGAATGATATGGAGGTAGAACTTGAGCAGTGACCTCCAGGGCCCCAAACAAACCAGCAGAGCCAATTTTTAAGGCCTTTCCATAAGGTCAAGAGGGTGGACAGCAGATCTTATCTCTGGCAGCAAGATGTTCCAAAGGGCAGTGTCCACAGCAGAAAATGATCTTTTCCTAGACCCTGCCAGCCAAATTCCTTGACAAATAGGGCTTGCAACATGCCCTTTCTGCTGGAGCGAGTGGAGCGGGCCAATCCCATTGGGGTGAGATTACCTGGTCCCATGCCATAAAGGGCTTTAAACATTATAACCACCACTATGAATTGGACCCAGATCAATTAGTTAGTTTTTATTTAAAAAATAAAAAATAAAGAAACCAATGCAAGGAGGAGGAGATGTCATATCTCCCTTAACTTTCCCACACAAAAAAATGCTGTACCAACATTTAATGAAGTACAATAAGAAAATTCATTGTTTTTAATGGAAAGTATGAGTACATTCTTCAAAGTTACCTCTCTGTTTTATTTGAGGATTTCTTTTCTTTATTCACTTAGGCTAATTGTTCCTAGATGGGTTGAGAGGAAAATTATGATGCAGTGCTGCATTTAAATATAATATTGGCATTATTCTGTGAGTACTATAAAATTTCCATGCTGTAACTCAGTGTTTTTCAGATTTGGCATCTCTGAAATGAGTGGACTTTAGGTTTTAGTATTCTCCAGCCAGCATGCTGCCTAGGGAAGTCTGAGAGTTGAAGTCCACAAATTTTAATGTTGTCAAGTTTGAAAAACACTGCTGTAACTTCAGTGAGACAATGTGGCCAATATTAAAACTGTTGGATGAGAGCTATTGAGATCCAGATTAAATTCTATCCTCAGACGTGAAGCTAACTGGGTAAATTTTGGTCAGTTATTTTCAGACACATCTACATCACAAATTGTTAGGAAAATAAGATGGAAGGTAGGGAACCAAATATATTACACTGAATTGCTTGAAGGAAAACATGAGTATGAATATAATAAACCATATTGGTGATATTATTATAGCAGCATTGTTTTCCAGGTAATTGAATTCTTGAATCTCTACTTTCCAAGACAAAAAGGTAGAGAGGAAATAAAGATTCAACTTAAGAACAAAAGAGCTGCAGGACAACAGAACTAATGTTATGTAAAATATAATTGCATCAAAACAATATAATGTATCAAAATTTACAATAACATAATAAAAAACCAATTTGGGCAGGACCCTCTTCTTCTTCATTTAATATGATGAAACCATCTCTTCTAAGGAGTAAAGATAGGACCCTGCAGAAAACCCCTTATTCCCCAATTGGAAAACAATCTAATATCTCCATGAAATGAGTTCCAATTGCAGCTATTTCCCTCTGAACAGTTTGCCTTCCTGAATTCTAGAAATTGAGTCACTAGAGTTTCTGATGGGAAATCTGGATTTGGTGGAAGACTACATGTTAAACTACTTCCTCACTAGGTGTCCCCTTCAAACAAGATATCTGATCTTATCTTCAGCAGATAAGCAAGAAAATAAGGAATTGGTTGTGATGATAGATAGATAGATAGATAGATAGATAGATAGATAGATAGATAGATAGATAGATAGATAGATAGATAGATAGATAGATAGATAATCATCAGAGCTGGAAGGGACTTTGCAGGTCTTCTAGTCCAACACCCTGCTCAAGCAGGAGACCCTATACCATTTCAGACAAATGGGTGTCCAGTCTCTTCTTAAAAGCATCCAGTGATGGAGCATCCACAGCTTCTGAAAGCAAGCTCTTTCACTGGTTGATTTTTCTCACTGTCAGGAAATTTCTCCTTAGTTCTAGGTTGCTTCTCTACTTAGTTAATTTCCTTCTATTGCTTCTTGTCTTACCTCTGCTGCTTTGGAAAATAAGTTGACCCCCTCTTCTTTGTGGCAGCCCCTAAAATACTGGAATATTGCTATCATGTCACCCCTAGTCCTTCTTTTCAGTAGATTAGATATACCCAATTCCTGCAACGTTCTTCATGTGTTTTAGTCTCCAGCCCCCTAATCCACTTATATATAGATAGATGGTTAGACAGTCAGTCAGATACAAACAGATAGACAGACAGACAACAGACAGACAGAGATAGCCTCTGCTATGATAAAACATAGAATGTATCCTCCAAAAGAGAAATCTGTTGTCTACTCTGATTTTATATTCATTTTTGGTTCAACTGCTACACCCCAATGAGTCACTTTTCATCCTGTTTCTGTACTAGCTGCAGCAGGTCCAAAGAGCTGATCTTACCTTAAGTCAAAGAAATGCTTTTTGATCCATAGAAAAAATTACTGCCTGCCATGAGTGTAAACAAATTTGCGAATTCATTAAATGAAAATGCCATTTAAAATTAATTTGACTAGCAGGATACCATCTGGATAGTATCAGGTTTGGAAAACTCAATATAAAGAGCCAGTCTGAAATGAGAGTCTTATCCAGCTATCCGACAACTGTCTTTGAATTTTTCTGCATCAAAAGGCTGCACATGAATAGAGACAAGCAAATTATTGAATTTGGAGGGATTGAAGAAAAGCTGTTATGAGATTTTGAGTGACAAAAACTGCTGGAAATATCTAGGTGCAGTATTGACACTGTCTTGGGACTAGCACCGTGCAAATTTATTTTCTTTTCAAGAGGTAGTTTATTATACTAGACAAAAGGGATTTCCATTTTTTTTCTTAACTGACTGCTCTAACGGTTTTGAAAGTATGAGTTCTATCCCATCAGCAACAAAGGCTTCTTTTCACTTTGATAGAGAGGTTTGCAATGCCAGTCTTGCAACATCATCTGCAGCATCTAAAGGGAGCAATCTCACACTGCTGTTGAGAGCATACAGTAACACATTCAAACCTATAAAAGATTTAGCAAATTGATGTGTACTGCTCTAGGGCAACTTAGCCTCTTTCTCGCCCAGTAATTCCTATAGAGTAAGTGTGAAATACACAGGCAGTCTCTGTGGGAAAAGTGTGAAATACTTGGTGCAAAGAGGGTTCTGCTGACTGTATTCATGTTCTGTACTGTATTGGCCAAGGAGTTGCACGGCATGCTTGCAACTCGTAGCAATGTGATCTGCTTTTACAGAAACATGTGCAAAAGAAGCACTTTCTGACATGACAATAAGATGTCCCCAGATTATGTAAATCACATGTGCTTTCCAGCTTTGCAAAGGTGCATGACACATTTAAAGGTAAAGAGAAGTAAGATTTGTTTGTTCGTTTGTTTGTTTCCCAACTTTATTTTTTTCTTTACAAATAACTCAAGGTAGCAAATTTATACAATATCCCTTCCACCTGCTATTTTCCCCACAAGTACAATTCTGTGAGGTAGTTTGGGCTAAGAGAGAGGAGCTAACTCACAATACTCTTTCCTCCTATTTTTTTTCCTACAACAACAATCCTGCATGGTAGTCTGGGCTGACAGAGAGAGAGAGAGAGAGAGAGAGAGAGAGAGAGAGAGAGAGAGAGAGAGAGAGAGAGAGAGAGAGAGACTGGCCCAAAGTCTCCCAGCTGACTTTCAGCCCTAAGCTGACATTAGAACTCAGTTTCCTGGTTTCTAGCCTGGTGCCTTAACCTATAGATCAAATTGGCTTTCTTATCCTCTTCATTATCTTGTACAACTCAGAAGGTAACTCCAAGCCCCATGCCTTTTGAAGTAACATCTCTTCAATATTCTCCCCTTTTCTCTGAAATGGGCAAAAAAGAGAGAGATGGTGGTTTAATAGTAATTGGAGAATTTAATTAAAAGTATGGATCATAATAATACTATTTCACTTCAGGATAGCTAAAATTAGGGCCATGGGACATTTAAAACAACTCTCATAAACCCATGGTATAAAGAGTATGGCAAGCAAATAAGTTGACTAACTTATTATAATCAAGTTATCCTCACAGCTCAAATTATTACACTTAGTTTTGTCTGTATAGATATTACAGTTTAATTTCTCTGGCTGAGAAGGAGATTGGAAGCTGTAAGATACAGGTGTCAAACTCGCCACGTCACGTGACGTGTCGCGACGTATCGTGACTTTTTTTGCACTGCCGGAGCTGGGATGGGCGTGGCAGTTTGACACCCCTGCTGTAAGAGAACCATTGCTTCAGAAATGAATTAGTTTGCAAAGAAAAGTGACATAGCATGTTTGGGGGTTTTTTGTTTTTTGTTTTTGCTTATATCCATACAGATAGTCCTCAGGTCATAATAGAGCTTCCCCATCATGGTTGTAACTCATGAGTGTCATAAAATGGGTCTGTCACATGACCAATCTGATTTTATCATCTTTTCTGCGGCAGTCATTAAGTAAATGCCAGAGTTGTTAAGCAAACTAAAGATTTGCTATGAGTGAGGTTTGGCAAACAAAAAACAAAAACCAGAAGTAAATACTGTGGGACATTGAAAATGGCAGTAAGTGTGGTCCAATTGTCATGTGACTGCAGGGGGAAAGCAACCATTGGAACTTCAAATCTGGATTGTAAGTACCCTTCCAAGTATTGTATCTCCATTGGAACTTCAAACGGTTGTTAAACAACTGATCATAAGTCGAAAACTACCTGCATTTCCCCGCATTCTGAATAGAGTTTCTCTGAAGCTAACTTGCACTTTGCTAGCAAATATACCTAGCTTACTTTCTTTTCTTTATGATCCTGGAAAATGTATGCTTGGAGGACTGAATTTGTACTTTCAAGCAACTAATTTGGAGACCTCTGGTGCAGCAATTAGAAGGCCAGTGCCATTAACTATTGAATTCAAGAACAATACAGATTCTGATCCTCTAGTTCTACTATGGCATTTCAGAACAACCAATCAAGGATATTCACACATGCTGGCAGAATGGGCCTAGGAATTTTGGCTGGTGGAATCTAGGAGAACAGCCCTTTCTGCCATGGCTCCTGTCCTTTGGAACATCTTACCACAGGAGGTAAGATCTGTCCCCTTTCTTTGATCCTTTAGGAAAAGCAAAACCTGATTATGCTGGCTGACATGGGGTCCTGAAGGAAAAGGTGTTGGCTGGAAGTGGTTACTACACTAAAAGACAAGGTAGCCCCACCTCTTCTGTCCAAACTCTTCTTTTTTAGTTTGTTTTATTTTTTGTAATTTTAATTTATTTTTATATTTATAATTTTTGGATGTTTGGATGCTCAGAGTTGCCTTGAACCACTTAATGGGCAGTAAACAAAATTAATAAAATGTAAACTTCCTACATACTACAATAAAACTTTCCTCCTCCCAGCTTTTCCCTTTTCTCAGGTTCAGTCCTTGCCCTCCCCATCAATGTTCTTCTGACCACCATTTTATGTTTGTGTCCTTCATACATGTCACGATCCCATCACATAGGTTCAAATACAGGTCATCCTCAATTTATGACCATTTGTTTAGTGACCATTCAAAATTACAACAGCACTGAAAAAAGTGACACGACTTTTTTTTACACCTATGACCGTTGCAGCATGCCTGTGTCATGTGATCAAAATTTGGACACTTGGCACCTGGCTTATATTTATGATAGTTGCATTGTCCTAGAGTCATGTGATCATTTTTTGTGAACCTCTGATAAGCGAAGTCAAGGGGGAAGCCAGATTCACTTAACAACCATGTTACTAACTTTAAAACTGCAGTGATTCACTTAACATCTGTGGCAAGAAATGTTGTAAAGTGGGGCAAAACTCACTTAACAAATGTCTCACTTAGCAACATAAATTTTGGGCTCAACTGTGGTTGTATGTCTAGGACTACCTGTATAATATGCACAAAGAATAAAATGTTAATAAATTTCCATATTTCACCTTAATTTATGACTAAGCTGTGGTGGCACAGTGGTTAAAATGCAATATTGCAGGCTAACTCCACCTCCCACTGCCAGGAGTTCGATCCTGACTGGCTCAATGTTGACTCAGCCTTCCACCCTTCCAAGATCAATAAAATGAGGACCCAGATTGTTGGGGGCAATATGCTGAATCTGTAAACTGCCCAGAGAGGGCTGTAAAGCACTATGGAGTAGTATATAACTCTAAGTGCTATTGCTATTGCTATTAGTTTGAAAGTTAATTAAGAAAATACAAAAGCACTGCCTGGAAACTGAACACTGCACATACCAGGCTTGTTTTAGTAAGAGCAAGCCTACTTGACCAATTCAAACTACTATCTGGCTCAGTCACAATCCTCCCTCTCATGATTAGAACTACCTTCCAGAGTTCCCTCCCCAGTAGCTCCCTTTCCATTAACTGTATCCTTCTAAACAACAGTCTCTGGCCCTGGACCCTTTGCACATGGGTTTAGTTGATGGAATTGGAGGCATCACCTTGAAGCTGGCTGACTGGTAATGTTTTGTGACAGGGCAAAGAGACAGTGCTAAAGGAACAGTCAGATAAGAGACAGTTTAGCAGACAACTGGATAGTGCAGCGGTTCTCAACCTATGGGTCGTGACCCCATTTGGGGTCGATCGACCATTTCACGGGGGTCGCCAAGCAAGGCTGTCCGCCATTTTTTTCCCCTTTTCCGGCGGGTGCCTTACCTCCCTTGGGCTGGGCCAGCTGGTGGTCGGCCTGCTCCGTCTCTGCCGCTTGCCAGCTACACCTCGGTCGGCACAGGGGGCGGAACCACGCATGCGCAGCGCTCCCGGGCAGGAAAAGTCCTCGACTTACGACCGGTTGGGTAGTCCTCGATTTACGACCGGTTTAGTCCTCAACCTTAAAAAGGTTGAGAAACACTGGGATAGTGGATGGGGTAAGAATCATAGAATATATATACCCCCTAGTTTCTTGGGCTGTAAGGAAGATGGGTGGGGGGAGAGAGAGATTGTATTTTCATATTTGTAAGATTCTGTCAATGTAACTTCACAATAACCCTGAAGTAGCTCCCCTGGTTGCAGTTGGTATCTGGTTTATCCTCCGAGGCTGACACTGGCTTAGGGACCTGTTACTCAAACTGAAAACAAGCAAGACAAGGTTACTCATGCAATTGTAAGTTGCTTTTTGTTGAGAGAGGCAGCTGCACAATGAAGATTACATTAATAATATGTATTTTCTTTTTTAAAAAAGTTTAAAAGAATGCCAAATGTCACACTCTAGAATTCAGAAAAGCAAGTAAACAGCAACCTCATTTCAATGGCTGCATGAGTCTAAAGAAATGACTACATTAAAATCCCACAGCATGATGAGCATTATGCTTCATGAAATATTCACCCACATTGAGGGACCTGAAGTTCTCTGATTGTGCTGTCACGTTGCCAAAACATCTGGAGAATGTTCCACTGGAAAAATATGAGAGAATATGTGGAAGTTGGATTACTTGCATCCAGTGCTTTTTTTCTAAAAAAAAAAAAAAAAAAAAAAAAAAGTGCCGGAACTCACACATGTCATACAACCCGCCTTGCCTACCCTACAAGGTTCCATACAAAAAAGGTGCCGGAACTCCGTTCTGGGCATTCTATGAGAAAAAAAGCCCTGCTTGCATCCATGAAATAGGTGGTGTATACATTCTCTGTATTATTTGCATGATACTTACTTGGGTGCACTCACCTTCCTGTGCACACATTTGAACTCTGGTTCCAAACCATTGCACACACAGACAAAAATGGTTGTGCAAAAAGCCTAAGAAAATGTTAGAGGGAATATTTTCTCCAACTCTCTTCTCCCTCTTGTCCCGTTCATTTCAAGGGAGACTGCAAGGAGAATCCCTTAGTTCATAACAGACCATGTTAATCTGCTAGACATTTGAATTTAGCAGGAGCCCTTGTTAGAGGATGTGCTTCTGAAACTGCTGAAAGAATACTGAATCCTAGTAAAATGAGTAAAATAAAATGTGCTTGATAATATAGTGGTCTTGGATGTCAAATATGGGCTTAATCCCATTAGAAGCTAAATATGAAGTAATTCAAAAAATAGATTATTTTTTTTCTTAAACTATGTCTTGAAGAAAGGAAAGGAGAAGGGAAGAGGGGTGTCTCTTAAGCACAGAGATTTCTTTAATTCACAAGCCGGGTGAGAAAGAGATACATGAACAACACATGAAACCCCAATAAAAGAGAATATTTGTTCAGAGTTGAGGAGTCCTTGGTGCTCTCTGAGCTTGGTGTGTTTATATAACATATAATACTGTATTTAGTAATATTAACCTACCTATGCATTCATTCTAAATCTGAATTTAGGTTGTAAACCACATACAATGACCTGGGAATAATTTTCATAGATCGTAATGAGTTTGACTTCTGAGCTAGCATGCGTAAGTTTATATATACAGTAGTTACAAACAATATGTCAGCTTCATTGTATTGTTCAGCTCTTTCTTTTTTATCAGTGCATAGAATTGAAACCTGGCTTGTCTGAAACAGCAATTTGATTTAGTGGATTGCATATTAATGTGCATGCAGAGTAAAGAAAGAAAAAAAGGGGGGAAAGAAAGGAAAAAAGATGTGCAGGAAAAAATAATAAAAAGAAACAGAAAGAAGAAGTTTCAGATTTTTCTTTGCAGCAAATGCAAGTATGATTACAACCTTATCTCTTATTCTATGGCTAAAAGAAGAAATACTCACTTTTTCTTATTATTTAGCTTATTTATAATCACCAAAGCCACAGATCATGTGCATTTTTTCTGTTTCATGTAAAAAAATCAGTAATGGGTTTCCAGTCCAGTAAATGTAGATATTGTCTATTGTCTAATCAAGGAAGTCAGTTTAACCATCTCTGCTAGTTCCATTGTGGGTCATGCAAAACCTTTCCATTTTAGAGCACTTTAGCCCTCTAGCTCATTGGTTCTCAACCTTTTTAATGCCACGACCCCAACCGGTCGTAAGTCGAGGACTAAACCGGTCGTAAGTCGAGGACTAAACCAGTCGTAAGTCGAGAACTACCCAACCGGTCGTAAGTCGAGGACTTCCCTGCCCGGGAGCGCCGCGCATGCGTGGTTCCGCCCCCTGCGCCAGCCGAGGCATAGCTAGCAAGCAGCAGAGATGGAGCATGCTGACCACCAGCTGGCCCAGCCCAAGGGAGATAAGGCACCCGCCGGAAAAGGGGAAAAAATGGCGGACAAAAAAATGGTGGACAAAAAAAATGGTGGACAGCCTTGCTTGGCGACCCCCATGAAATGGTTGATCGACCCCAAATGGGGTCCTGACCCACAGGTTGAGAACCACTGCTCTAGCTGTTTGTATCTTCTGAAGGACTGGAGGATTTGGTCAGCTACAAAAGAGATAATCCAGGTATCTATCATCTATCTATCAAACGTCTTAACTGCCCATCTTCCTCATAAGGGGGCTTCTAGATTACATTCTAGAATCCAATTAGGAATGTGCACTGATGATGTTACCTAGTTAATAATGGGTAATGAAACGTTTGCAAGAAAACAATCACATTAAGGGAGCACCAGGGGAATGAAACCCCTTCCATTTCAATTACTTCCTTGAGACTTGTGGTCAAATCAACATATGGGAGAGAAAATAAATGATGCAAACTTCAACACAATCTGAAATAGTCTGTGGAGGGGGAACATTTGAATGAGTGTTATTCAGAAAACCTCTTACGCACTTTTATATTCATTTCTCTCTCGATCTGACAGCATCTATGGAATGTGGCATTCCTGCTCAAATTTAGTTATGAGAGATCTACATGAGTGCAGTCTAGACAAGTAACAGAACAGATAACAGAATAACAGAGTTGGAAGGGACCTTGGAGATCTTCTAATCCAAACCCCTGCTCAAGCAGGAAACCCTATACCAAAGGTGTCAAACTCAATTTCATTAGGGCTGCATCAGCATTGCGGTTGCCCTCAGGGGGCTGGTTGGGTGTGGCCAGGATGGGTGCGGCCTACTGGGTGGGCATGGATGGAGTGGGTGTGGCCTACTGGGTGGCTGTGGCCAGCTCTACATCATTCACGTCAAAGGTGCCTGTGGGGGCCTGGCCAGGAATGGGACAGATCTGAGGATCTCTGGCAGAAGGGAGTGGGACCAGGGCAAGTGCCAAGGCATGGTCCACTGGAGGAGCCTCACTGTTCCTCTCAAGCCATGTGGGGGGGGGGGCTTATGGAACTAAGACTGAATGCATTTCAGCATAGATGGCCACCACAAAATTGTACATTGGCTCCCAGCTGGCCTGGGCCAGGGCCAAGGCAGAGGGGCCGTTCCCTCACTGTTTCCAGGATGGCTTCGCGGGCCACATGAAACTACTTTGCGGGCTGCATCTGGCCCGCGGGCCTTGTGTTTGACATGTCTGCCCTATAGCATTTCAGACAAATGGATGTCCAATTTCTTCTTTAAAACCTCCAGTGATGGAGCATCCAGAATTTCTGAAAGTAAGCCGTTCCATTGGTTAATTGTTCTCACTGTCAGGAAATTTCTCCATAGTTCTAGGTTGCTTCTCTCCTTGATTAGTTTCCATCCATTGCATCTTGCCCGGCCTTCAGATGCTTTGGAGAATAGGTTGACCCCCTCTTCTCTGTGGCAACCCCTGAGATATTGGAACACTGCTATCATGTGACCTCTAGACTAGACATAAGGAAACTTTAGAAAGATTGCAAAATGTATTCAAAGTGTGCTGTTATTGATACAGAGGGTTTCTTACATCCTAGGCCAGGCTTCCAAATTATTTCCAGTGAAATAAAATAGCTTTTTATGTCACCTCGCTGATGTAATCAGCTTCTCTCAGGTGCCTGTGACAAATCACTTTATATGAACACATTCTTTTCAAGCAAAATGGTAAAGATCATAATGAGAGATGCAAATGTCAAAATGAGATATCTATCAGAGCAACGGCTGCCAAAGGAAACACTTTTTTAGTCAATAGCATCTGTTTTTGCATCAGTTTTAATGTAATGAACTAACTAACATACAGCTACCCAGCCTCACATTCTCCTTGATGGCTGCTTCACAAAGTAGTTTCATATGCAACTTTAGAAAACAGTCTACTCAGATCATTGATGCTTATGTGAAAAATAATTGAATATCAATCAGAGTTTGCTACCAGACCTCAGCAGCTTCTGTTCTATTATAATTCATTGAATTAATCAATCCCTTGACATCCTGATAGGTTATTATCAGGAAAAAAAGATAGGAAATTATAAATTTTGGTTTAAAAGACACATCTAGTCTCTAGTGAAAAGTTTCCAATGAAGAGAAATAATGCGAGGATGTTTGAAAAACTTAACCTGGCAGGTTTTGAACAACCAAAGTAGGTTTCTTCCTCTTTAGAAAACAAAGAGCTCATATGTTATTTAAATCAGAAAAACCAATTTCCGCTCAGTGGGCATGATGGAATTTTTGAGAACATATTGTAGATAATCAAACAACATGCTGACACAGGAGGCTGCTTGTACCCCAAATATCTGTCATAGGGGACATGGCTCTTTACCTTATTTGAATGCATATAGGGGCCTTGCTCTATGCCTTCTTGTCCAGTTCTCTTCCCTGAAGTTGTTGTTTAGGAGCCCAACATGTTTACTTGTTTACTTGAACAGTGGACATCTTTCTAAATAATAAACCTCCTGCCTCTTTCACTTCCTAAGAATAGCAATAAGACTACGAATGACAATTAACCAGTGGAACAGCTTGCCTTCAGAAATTGTGGGTGTTTCGTCACTGGAGCTTTTTAAGAAGAGGCTAGACAGCCACTTGTCTGAAATGGTATAGGTTCTCCTGCTTGAGCAGGGGGCTGGACTAGAAGGCCTCCAAGGTCCCTTCAAGCTCTATTCTATTCTATTTCCCAGAGCACCAGAAGAAAAGACAAGAAACAATGGATGGAAACTAATCAAGGAGAGACCCAACCTAGGACTAAGGAGAAATTTCCTGATGATAAGAACAATCAACCAGCGGAACAGCTTGCCTTCAGAAGTTGTGGGTGCTACAACACTGGAGGCTTTTAATGGATAGCTATTTGTCTCAAACTGTATAGTGTCTCCTGCTTGAGCAGAGGGTTGGACTAGAAGACTTCCAAGATCCCTTCCAGTTCTATTCTGAATTATTGATTGATTGATTGATTGATTCTGATTCTCCTCCTTATTCACTAGACCCTTTCTCTGGACAAGGGACATATGCAGACCAAAATCTACCTGAATGCACAATCCAAGTTGACTTTTCCTGTGATTCAGCTTTGTGCTAAAGAAATATTTTGGGTAGTAGCAATAGCAATAGTACTTAGACTTATATACTATTTCACAGTGCTTTACAGCCCTCTCTAAGCAGTTTACAGAGTCAGCATATTGCCCCCAACAATCTGGGTCCTCATTTTACTGACTTTGGAAGGATGGAAGACTGAGTCAACCATGAGCCGGTGAGAATCGAACTGCTGAACTGCAGTACTGCATTCTAACCACTGTGCTATCACAGCTCTTAATAATAACAATAGAATTGAATGACAACAGATCCAGGCATTCAAGCAATGATTGATCAGTTTGAATTTCCCTTCTGGGGACCAGTCCTCACATCTTAGAAAGAATCCTGTTCTATGAATTTACTATGCCTTTAAGAGGCTGGCAGAGGGGAAAGTCCAGATCCTGGTGTAGAGTACTGGGGAATTATCTTGTAAGTAGAATCCAAGAGTAAGATTCTTGATATGTTTAATACCAAAGTTGAAATGTTTTAGTTGGTCAACCCTATTGGTATGTGGGAAAGACCTTGGAAATAGAATGAAGAGATGCCACCTAGGTAATAGTCAGATAAGATAGAGCATAGCCTGTATCTGGATAGTGGGCAGGGCAATAGGCTCAGAAGGAACCCTCCCTAGTTTCTTCTGCTGTGAGAGAATTGTACATTCAGACTTACATAACATTGACGTCAGCCTTACCAGATAGACTAGACAGGAAACATGACCAGATAAGCTAATTTCACTTTATAGTAAAGCTATCTTAACAGAATCTTGCAAGTCTGAAAGTACAATCGTCCTGCCATCCTCTTAACAGCCTGAGAAACTAGGGAGTATCTCTTTTGAGTCTCTTTCCCTGTCCATTATCCAATTGCAGGCTATGCTCTCTCTTATACAACCATTTCCCAGGCAGCAACTCTTCACTCTGTCTCCCAAGGTCTTTCCCATGTGCCATTTCTGTATTATAAGTATACATGTACATGTGTGTGCATTGTCTACATTGCCTCTTCAAGAATGTGACCATACGTAACCTACAGAAAAACATGCAATATTTATAGTACATTACAATAATTCAGAATTATGAAGTTGATCAAATACATAAAATAATAATAATAATAATAATAATAATGATGATGATGATGATGATGATGATGATGATGATGATGATGATGATGATGATGATGATGATAAAGTTGGAAGGGACCTTTGAGGTCATCTAGTCCAACCCCCTGCTCAGGCAGGAAACCCTATACCATTTTGGACAAATGGCTGTCCAGTTTCTTCTTAAAAACTTCCAGTGTTGGCGCATTCACCGCTTCTGGAGGCAGGTTGTTCCACTGGTTAATTGTTCTAACCATCAGGAAGTTTCTCCTTAGTTGTAGGTTGCTTCTCTCTTTGGTTAGCTTCCACCCGTTGCTCCTTGTCCTGCCTTCAGGCGCTTTGGAAAATAGCTTGACTCCCTCTTCTTTGTGGCAGCCCCTGAGATATTGGAACACTGCTATCATGCCCCCCCCCCCTTGTCCTTCTCTTTGTTAAACTAGACATACCCAATTCCAGCAACCGTTCCTTATATGTTTTAGCCTCCAGTCCCCTAATCATCTTTGTTGCTCTTCTCTGTACTCTTTCTAGAGTCTCAACATCTTTTTTAAATCCTGGTGACCAAAACTGGATGCAGTATTCCAAGTGTGGCCTTACTAAGGCATTGTAAAGTGGTATTAATACTTCACGTGATCTTGATTCTATCCCTCTGTTAATGCAGCCTAGCACTGTGTTGGCTTTTTTGGCAGCTGCAGCACACTGCTGGCTCATATTTAAATGATTGTCCACTAGGACTCCGAGATCCCTCTCACAGTTACTACTATTGAGCAAGGTACCCCCTATACTATACCTGTACANAACTGATCATTTATTATTTGTGTCTGCTGAATTTCCTAATACATGTACTTAATTGGGAATATTGAGTGCATTCATACCTAATTCAAAATAGATTTACAGACCTTTGAATCCTAATAATTATGGTTTTAGAGGTGTTTGATAATTCCCTGATCTTTATTTAAATAAAGAATCATTCTTAAAAGGATGAAAACAAACAGGGAGCAGTAGGGTGAAATTCTAGAAACCAAGTCCTCAAATGTTTTATTTAAAGTCTTTGAAAGCTGGTTCCTTTCATTCGCTTAATCCTGAGTTCCACTGGGGATCTGATGGAAGATAACCTTTGAGTACGAAAAGCAAAAGCAAAATCCAATTAAAACATATAAGAATAATAAGGGCAGTTATTAAAAAGTGAAAATGGGATATAAAATGGCCCACACATATCACAATAATTAAAGCCTAAGTAAAATTATTTAGTTATTTGATTTGTTAAAAGAATCTGGGAGGCTTAGAAAATATCAAAAATATAATTAAAACACAGTTAAAAACATAACAAAACAACAGTATCAACAGTTATGTTGATAGCTTTGGTTATAATTCTTTCGCAGCTGCGAGATGATAGGTAGGTAGGTAAGTAGGTAGGTAGGTAGGTAGGTAGACAGACAGACAGACAGACAGACAGACAGACAGACAGACAGACAGACAGATAGATAGATAGATAGATAGATAGATATAGATAGATGATAGAGAGATAGAGATAGAGATATTTGTATTGAAATTGTACTTGATTTTTAATTGACTTTATTATTTTGAATGAAGGCAAATATATGCCCCAGGATAATGTTGCAGCATCCAATCTGGGTCGGTCACTGGAACCAGAGATTTATTCTTCCAAGCTTTTGGACTGGTGCTGGAGCCCATCCTCAGGGAAATTCTCTCTACCAGAATGTGTGCTTTGGGCTATTCTATGTGTAGTATTTATAAATACCAGCTGTAGCTTCTGGATGGTCTTCAATGTGCCTGTGTGAAGCAATTACAATTACAAGGTGATTAGGGAGTGAACACCTCCAGGTTGAGAAAAGGATGCAACTCATGGACAAGATGAATCTGTGTAAAAACTCTCATTTAATAAATGGTGCTTTTAAAACTACTCAAGACATCATCATTGGCAAAAAAAACATATACATTCAAACCAGGAAAAAGTTTATTAAAGCCCAACTCCTTCTAGCCCCCGTCTAAATATTTAAGCATAAAGAAGATATATTTGCCCCATCTATGAAAGCTTAAATGTCTTAAATGGTGCTGATGAAAGAGCCCCCCAAAAAAACCCTAAAAACCACAGAGAAGTCAGGAAAGGAATGAAATTCCAAAGAGAAGTTTTTTCTCTCAAGTAAGGAAATTTAGACAGTAAAGTGCCAGAGGCATAAAGTTACATATGCAAAGTATACCTCATATGTCTCCTAATGTCCAAAATGAATCAGTTCTTCATTGGTCACTAGATCAGCATTTTGTAACCACTTTTATCTTCTAATAACAGGCATGTCATCCAAGCTGTTGCTTGGACACTATCTACTGCCACCTCCAAATTTCTTTGACTGCTATTATGAAATGTCTTTGGCTGTTAGTTATATCGTTAAGCTCTACCAATTAAAATTACACTGCATGGTTAGATAAGTCGACCATCAATAATTTATTTAATCCAGCTGTATCTGAGGAGGGTGAAAATCAGCAAGACACCAGTGGCAGTGTTGTGATTAAATTCCCATCCTTTCTCTAAATATATTAATGCAGCAACCCCCAACATTTTGGGCATCAGGGACCGGTTCCATGGAGAGAGATTTTTCTGTGGACCAGAAGGGGTGCTGCCTGCATCCCATGGATGAGGCTTCTCTTGTTTGCACTGCCCAGTGTCTGGCATGCCGTGACCCCATGCTGGTTCAGGGGTTGGGGACCCAACAGGAATGAAAATTATTTAAAGATTATTTAAATATCTGTTTCTATTATTTCTAACTGTTAGTGTCCTAAATTCTAATCAGTTCTGTACATCTCCATGGTCAGATCAGGGTGCTGTAAAGCAAACATAAATGTCATTAAAACATAATTGTTTTAATTATGAAGAAGTACAAGAGGATAATCTCCATTTATTCTTAACATATTCTCTCTGTGATTTATTACTGTATATCAAAACTTCCCATGACTTAAGCTACATGCCCACTTTTATTCTTGAAATTCTGCCTCTTTTGGCTGAACACAGAGAGAATTTCCAGCACATTTAAAAAAAACAAAACTTTGGTTCAGATCAGGGCACACCTCTGAGCAATGCTTTGTGATCCAGAGTTAACCCAATTCAGCTTCATTTGATTCAGTTTTGCATTTGATGTGATCTTTCTTTATGGCATCATTATAGATAAGTAAGTTCAGGCTTCATTTGATTCGGGCCTGAAGAAGCTCTATTCATGCTTTGTGTTCCTTGCTTGCAGACTCAAAAACGGAGTGTGTTTAGTCTGGAAAAAAATCTGGAAAAATATGATAGGGGCTTTCAAAGAGCTGAAGATCTCTCAAGCAGCCTAGGAGACACATTTCTCTGTGGTTCCAGTGTTTGATCTAAAACTAATGGGTGGGAATTGCAGGAAGCTAAAGCTACCACACATTGCATCCAAAAAACACCACTAGACCAAAGCAAAGAGTGTTCTGTATCAGGGGTCCTCAACCTTGGCAACTTTAAGACTTGTGGACTTCAACTCCCAGAATCCCTCAGCTAGCAAAGCTGGCAGAAGAATTCTGGGAGTTGAAGTCCACAAGTCTTAAAGTTGCCAAGGTTAAGGACCTCTGTTCTGTATCTTTTCTCTTTTTGTTGCTTTTTTGTGGTTATCTAGATTTTTTCCCCATCCTAGATATCATCTCCATAAGGGAAAGAAAGTCATTTTGACTAAACATCAGGAGAAAGTTTTTGTAATAAGGACAGCAGTTAGTTGGGTAACTCGTTAGCTGGATGAATTCTTTCTTAACTGCAGATTGATAAGGAGATGTTGGGTCTTGTAATTATACAAGGCTTCATAGAGCAAGGATGAATAACATTAAATTCCTTTCAAATATAAAACCAATAGAAGAGAATATCTATAGAATAATTGGTCCTTCATGCAGACAGATGTTCCCCACTCTATTTCTGCCCTTGGCACATGAAAGCACATCTGGCACTTTTCTATCCTGCCAAAGTGTTTCCAAATGTGAGCAGTCAAGTTGCTTACTTTTGCTTTGTCATCATTTAGAAATAAATGTCTAAGTTATCAATGCCTTGGCTTTTTCTTGCTTTGACCTCTTTGTATCTAATTCTCTTTTTATTGCTCTTTTTTATTTTAATGTTATTTGTCCTTATTGGATTTTGGGTTTATTGTTGCATTGTCATGACCTATGGGTTACAACATTAAAACTTATTTACTATCCTGTCAAGATCATTTTTACATTTCTTTCTCATATTCTGTGTATTAGCAGAATGATTCCTACCTAATTTTGCACTTGTAAGTCTGGTATGTTATTTTACATCCTTGCCATCCAAATCATGCACATCATCCATAACTAATATGTTCTTCATTCACAAAATCTTATTGGTGTGTTCATTCTGGTCCTAGATAGTTCTGAAAACGACAGCAAACTTACAGCTGTCTTTTAAACTATGCAAACCTCATGCCATAAAAGGTGAATGAAAAGGTGATTCTCTCTTACACAAGATCAGAAAGAACTAAAATATACTTCAGGGACCACTCATTAATTATCAGCCAGGGAAGGCTGAGTTATTTAATAGCTACCCTTACTCCTCCCAATCACTAGTGCCTTTGATTTTGTACTGAAAGCAGAGACAGCATAACACATAGCCATATGCTCAAAAGTGCCCACGATTTGTAAAACATGAATGGCAATGTACCATGGATCTTGTTTCTCTTTAAATAACCTTCTCAGGAAGTGCAGCATAGGACAAGGTGAAATACTTGCCTGCTCAGTAAGTATCCATCTGCAATGCCCTACAGCAGAAGGATTGTAATTTACTTTTAAAAAAAAAATGCTGTTTACTTCCACACAGTCAATAGTTTTGTCTCTATATCAAGAGAATAGAGTATATACCATGGCCATCCAAGTATGTATTAATGATCACGAGGTGATCTGCATACAGGTAGTCCTCAAGTTATAACTTTAATGGAGCCTGCCTATTATGGTCACAAGTGGTGATGGCTGTTAAGCTAGATGGCCCCATGTAATGACCCTCAACCACTGTTCTCCCTGATGCAGCCATTAAATGAATGCATGGGCTGTTAAGCGGAGCACAGGGTGCCTCAGGGAAAGGGGAGGCCCTGGGAGGCCTAGTGTAGCCCAGGCTCTCCCAAAGTTACCTGCACCTCCAGAGGCACCCTGTGTTCTGCTTCTCACCCTTCAGGGTTTTTCAGCTTCTTTTTCACCCAGTGACCTAGAGAAGATCAGGCTGGCTGGAATTTGCAAGCCTCCAGTGAGCAAAGGGAGATCAGGCCCTCTGTAATGATCCTGTTCCAAAAAGCTTTTGATTTCCCTTTTTTTTCTGCTTTAGATTCTCTGCTAGACTTTCACTCTTTTTTACAATAATTGATCAGAGATTCAAAAGAATAACCTACATCTAAAACTTGTTAAAGCATTCAGCAATCTTCATATAAAAGTCACAGGAATGACCTTCCAATGGTATATTTTTGTCACTAGGCATAAAAAATTACTGCTATCTTCCAATAAAATGCATTCAAGGTTGTCCTTGAACCGTTTGAAGTTACACCAGCACTGAAAAAAGTAACTTATGACCGTTTTTCACACTTACAATCATTGCAGCATTCTCGTGGTCACCTGATCAAAATTCAGATGTTTGGCAACTGGTTCATATTTGTGATGGTTGCAGTGTTTTGGGGTCACGTGATCACCTCATCTGACCAGTAAAGTCAATGAGGAAGCCAGATTCACTTAACATCTGCAATGATTCACTTAACAACTATGACAAGAAAAGTCATAAAAAGGGACAAAACTCACTTTAAAAAGTCTCACTTAGCAACAGAAATGTTGGGCTCAGTTGTGATCATAAGTCAAGGAATACCTGTAAGTTAGATTCAACTTAAAATCTGTAAAATGTGAAACTATCATCCCAAAAGTGTTAGTAATTTTTCTTGAGGCATACTATGTTTGTAATATATTTACCAGTCCGCTCCCACAGAGAGGGCCTCCTTAGGGTGCCGTCGGCCAGTCAATGCCGGCTGGCGACCCCCAGGGGGAGAGCCTTCTCTGTGGCAGCTCCTGCCCTCTGGAATGACCTACCCCCGACCTACGTACAACTGCGGACCTGCGCCTCTTTCGCCGAGCCTTGAAAACCCATCTATTCCATGCGGCCGGCCTGGCGTAGTTTTGATTGTGTTTTGGTAGGGGTTTTTATATGGGGTATTTTAGAGCAGGCTTTTTATTTAATATTTATTGTGATTTTTATTATCGCCTGTTCATCGCCCTGAGTCCCGTAAGGGAGATAGGGCGGTATATAAATTTAAATAATAAATAAATAAATAAATTTGAAATTCTGGTCTTTTTGATAGATTCATATTCTTTAAAAAAAAGATTTTCAACAGAGGCAATAGAGTTCTGGAAACAAGCAACTAACTAATTAATAAACAAAAAATATATTCGTAATGCAACTAAGAATAATAAAATAGGATGCATTCTACTCAGGAAATTAGTTAGTAAGAAAATGTGTGAAATGAGAGAATTCTGATGCTGTATCTAATATTTTCTGGTTTTATTGTATTTTTACTATTGTACACCTCAGTGAAATCAATCTTCTTTTTAAGAAAAGAACTACTAATACAATAAATATCGTATACCAAAACAGTAAATTCAATATGATGATTTTAGTGAATTTTCTTTCTATAAAAGCCAGACTGTTTGATTATCAGTAATTCATGTAATTCAAGCATTTTATTATTTTGTTGCCCAAGAGGACTGGTTTAATTACTGCAATTTTTAAAAAAAATAACCTTTAGCAGTATGGAATTTGTAATAGCTATAGTTGATGGACTGCACCTTTATATTAAATAGCTTTGCCCTGTCTGCATATTCACCTGTAAAACTAAGGCGTGAAATTGCCCCCTGGAAGAAGAAGAAGAAGAAGAAGAAGAAGAAGAAGAAGAAGAAGAAGAAGAAGAAGAAGAAGAAGAAGAAGAAGAAGAAGAAGAAGAAG
>NW_015389310.1:0-64922 GCF_001527695.2 Protobothrops mucrosquamatus
CCCCTGAACCCTGGCTGTGTGTTAAGGGAGATCACTAGATCACCCCCTATCCTGGACTGCAGCCTTGACCTCTGCCATTTCTGGGGCTTCACAAGGCCTTCCACAAGGCTGCCTTGCTCAGGTTAAGAGCGCCCTGCCCTCTCGCCTCGCCGCATTCCTCACTGGAAGCTGGAAACGAGGTGCTCCTTCTGCACGACTTTCCAGATCTCCTTCCTCTCTTCCAGCTGACAGCGATAAAAGGAATCCTTCTTGAGCTCAGCCTCCATCAGGTTAAGGAACAACTTGGAGATCGCCCTCCGATTGGCCAGGAGAGCTTGGTTGATCATCTAGGAGTAGAGGTGAGACAGCCAGTGAGGTGTGTGTAGGTTGTTTAGGGACCGTTCAAAGTTACAACAGCACCGGAAAAAGTGAGTTTATGAGCCTTTTTCACACTTAGGACTGTTGCAGTCACACTTAGGACTGTGGCACGCTCGGCTGCTGCAGTGCCCCGGGGTCCTGTGATCCCCTTTTGCAAGCGTCTGACAAGCACGGTGTCGTGGAAAAACCCAATGGAAAAGACAAGAGACAGCAACACAACACAATAATTCTTACTTTTAAGATTCAGAGGTTTTATTTTTCTAATAATTGGGAATATAGCATTACAAAGCATTACTTACATTAACAACGCATTGCAATGAGGACAATAAGGTATAGCAAAGTACCTATTTTGCAATTTCATATTGCACAAAGCTCAGCAGGTTGCAAATAATACGTCCATATTGCGAAAGAATATAGAGTTGGAGTTAAAGCTTTGTTTTAAATCACGACTGTGGGGCCGATCTCAAATTTGCTCTAGGTCCGTCTTGTCACGTGAGGAGGGGGGGGCTATATTTTCATCTCCCACAGTGGGGAAGCCCGATGGTCAGTAAAGGAATGATTGTATTGATTGTAAGAATCAATCAATTGATTCTTACTGCAGACACCCACACACCCAGATCTTAAGAAGAAGGATCTTACCATGGCTTCCTGGTGTACGAATCTGTGGACATCCGAGGATAAGAGATAGGCAAGATCCTCTAGCATCTTGGTGTACTTGCTCAGGATGACTGTGATCTGGAAATGCAAGCAATGTAACAGAAGAGCAGAGTTGGAAGGGACCTGGGAGGTCTTCTAATCCAGCCCCCTGCTCAAGTAGGAGACCCTAAACCATTTCAGAATAAATGGCTGTCCAATCTTATCTTAAACACCTCCAGTGATGGAGCAACTGCAACTTCTGGAGGGAAGCTATTCCACTGATTGATTGGGAATTTCCCCCCCTTATTTCTAGGTTGTTCATCTCCTTGGTAGGTTTCCATCAGTTGCTTCTTGTTCTGCCTTCAGGTGCTTTGGAGACTAGATCGGCCCTCTCTTCTCTGTCTTCTCTTTATAAATTTAGCCTGTGTCTTCCACAGAGGCTCACCTGTTCTGCTCGGTTCACCTCGGCCCGGTGTAAAGCTTCATCCAGTTCTTGAATCCACTGCCTTCTTCGCTGGGTCTCTTGAAAGAGAAGACCCCACATTTTCTCAAAGTCCTGGAAAGAAGAAATGTGGCGTGACGTGACACCCACTGCATTCACAAGCGACGTCTTGTAACCAAGAAGCTTAATGGCACAAAATATTCTGTGGCGAGTCTTTGAGACTTATTTCACTTATTTTCCTTCTCTTTCTGGAGAAAGACAGGTTTAGGAGGGCCATTCAGAATAGTTTCCACTTCAGCTTTCCGTGGAAAAATGCCTCTTACCAAGCGACAGAAAGATTCAGCAATCAGCACTTTTAGAATTAAAAACACCCTGCAAGAGACAATTTTCAGCAGAAAGCTGGAAGAATAACATCTAAAAAAAAAATGGTCTGGCTCAAACTCCACAGCTGGTTTATTTGCTCCCAAAGTGGGAAAATTAAGCACTGGAGATTTTTGGAAAAAGGAAGCACCCACTGACCTGTATGGTGTAGGAGATTAAAGTGACGTCGCTTTCAGAGGCACGAAAAAAGGATTCAAAAGCCTCAGCTGATTCTTGTAACTGGGTCAACAATAATTTTCCAGGCTTCACATAACATTCTTCTATTTTCTGAAACAAAACCAAGTAGAGTTTTGGCAGATGAAACAAGACCGGCTTGGATTCTGACAGGATTAGAAGTAGTTCTCAATTTATGACCCCAATTTGGACTAAAATTCTGGTAGTTTTGGTCGCAAGTTGAGACACGATCCGACCATTTTTTTTACGGCAGTTGTTAAGTGAATCTCGTGGTTATAAATCCAAATCCACTCATCTGGGCATTTATTTATTTATTTTGCCATTTCAACGACCGGCCATAACTTGAGGACTTCCTGTAGAAGGAACAATAAAAATCGGGCTAGGGCTTAAAACAGCCGCCTCACCTTTCCGACGCGTGCTAGTTCCTGCCGGAATTGTGCCACGGTTTCTTCGTAACATAATTTTTTGTTCTCGTAGATCCGCTCCACGATACTGCTGGATCTTTTCTCTGAAACTGGAAGGGTGGATTTCAGACAGGGATCAGGCTCCTCCTGCTTATGGGCGAAACCCTGGTTTGTGTAATTATTTGTTTAATTGTAAGAGGCTGGATTTGGAAAAGGGCTGTTTCCTGAACTTCTCACCAGCCACAAAAATAAGAAAAAGAGTCAGATTCAAGAGGCAGTTGGGGTAGTGGTTAAGGCATTAGGCTAGAAACCAGGAGATGGTGAGTTCTAATCCAGCCTTAGGCACAAAAGCCTTTGGGCCAACCACTAGGAGTCTAGGAGTTCTAGTCCTGCCTTATGCATGAAAGCCAACTAGGTGACTTTGGGCCAATGCCCAGGAGATGGTAAGTTCTAGTCCTGCCTTACACATGTAAGCCAGCTGGGTGACTTTGGACCACTCTCCCGCAGCCCAACCCACCTCACAGCATTGCTGTTGTGGGGAAAATAGGAAGAGGAAAGAGTATTAGGCACTTTCATTACTTGGAGCAATTTATAAAAATAATAAAGGCACGATAAAAATAAATCTTAGAAAAAAACCCCTAAGACTCTTCTTCCATATTCCTAAATGTAAACTGGGGTTTTGCAGTGATATTACTAAATAAATAAAAAAATATGGATGTTTCAGTTCAGCACAAAACAGCAATGTCAGCACAATTAAAAATGTTAATATTTACTGATGACATCGGCAAGCCCTCTGACTTCCCGCGCGGCAATTACATTCTCGCTTTCTTTAGCCTTTACGTGTGCCAGAGTCACAGCCTCCCTGCAACAGAAAACGGAAAACTTGTCGGAAGGTTGCAAAAGGGGATCACGTGACACACACCCCCCCGGGACACTGCGACCGTCATAAATATGAGTCAGTTGCCAAGCGTCCGAATTTTGATCACGTGACCAGGGGGAAGCTGCAACGGTCGTTAAGTGTGGAAAAGGGTTGTAATCCACTTTTTTTTTCATTGCTGTTGTGACTTTCAACGGTCACTAAATGAACTGTTGTATAGAGAGGACTGCTTGTACTTAACAACCTCTTTAGCACTGTCCTTCCTTACTTGTACTGCACTGGATTTTCAGTGAGCTGATCATTGGGCATTGCCTCGATCCACGTCTGTTGGCGTTCGGACAAGAATCCATAGCTGGTCCTTCTTTCCAAATCCCTCACTAGCGGAATCTTTCCCGGAAGGACTTTGTGCCGGCTGATCTTGCTCCTAGCTCTCCCCAGGGCGTGCACCAGGTTGATCTTGGCAAAGCAAAACAGAATGGAAGAAAAATAGAACTGGCTGTGATGATGATGAGGATGAGGATGATTATATTTATTTCCCACCCTTCTTGCCATGGGGATACTCTAGGCAGCTCACAAACCACAAACAAAAACAAAGAAGTAAAAAGGAAATTTAAACAAAACAGGAACAAAATAATCGAAAAAACAAGGAAAAAAAGAAAACAAAGAAAATACATTGATAAGACTAGTAAAATAGCACAATGGGCCACTTTGATGAAAAATAAAAAAAATGACTATTTTTCTTTCTGGATGGATGGAGACGTTTTGCTGGATAAAGATAAAAATGAAGTTTTGATCCTGGGATTTGGTGATTAGATTTGCTAGGTCTACAGAAATACTGGGTATCATTAGAGTTTTACATGTTTAATGTTTTTATTTGCTTACATTCAAAAGCAGAAGGTTACAGATATTTATTACAGAAGTGCCTAGTACTATTGTGTGCATTTGTAGAATGCAAGGGAGGAGGAAAGAAAGGATAAAATGAATAAAGATAAAAAACAGAAGAAAGAGAGGGGTAGGTACAAAGGCCCGCAGAGAGGAAGGAAGAGAAGCAGAAAGAAGGAAAGAAGGTGGAAGGAGGGAGGGAAGGAAGGAAGGAATTCCAGCTAAAGCGTGCAGTTTTATTTGCTTACATTCAAAAGCAGAAGGTTACAGATATTTATCACAGAAGTGCCTAGTACTATTGTGTGCATTTGTAGAATGCAAGGGAGGAGGGAAGAAGGGATAAAATAAAGGAAGATATCAAGATAAAGAACAAAAGAAAGAAAGGGAGGGGTAGGAACAAAGGCCCACAGACAGGAAGGAAGAGAAGCAGAAAGAGGGAAAGAAGGTGGAAGGAGGGAGGGAAGAAAAGAAAGAAGGAATTCCAGCTAAACCTCCTAAAAAGAGAGGGGGAAGCAAACTTCTTCCAAATCCCATTGACTGAGTTGGATTAATTCCTTTTTTTGGGGGGGAGGGGGGGAAATAAAGCATAAGTCCATCCCTCAGGCCTCCATCCCCTAAAAATAAGAGGGAATTTCATAAATAGGCCATAAAGCTGAGGTGGTGGGAACCATTGTTTCCCCTTTTCGGCTCCTGCAGTCTTTGCACCTCGTCATCGAAGATCTGCCTGTAGACCTTCCCGCTGGGAAGGACCCGTGCAATCCCCACCGTAGTGGTGATGGGAAGCACGTGTGAACTCTTGCTGGATTTGCACATGGCGGGTTTAACTGGAGAAACCGCAAAAGAAAGTAAACAAGGGTTAGAAACAAGTGGATTAAAATATTTTTCTCTCCCCCCCCCCCACGCCCTGTCAAACCTTCGGCCTCCTCCCCCCACCTCAGCCGGCAGAGCCGACCCACCATTCCCAAGACCACGTCCAACCCGCGAAACCCGCGTCTCCGGTTTCCATGGTAACAACTGCAGGCGAGGCGGAGAGGCCCCGTCTCGCGAGAACCCGCGGGAATCCCGAGCCGGCTTCCTGGTCCTCTCGCAAGCCGTTGCCTCGAGACGCCCGCGGTTGCTAGGGGAGACAGAAAAGAGCGCGAGGATGCTCTGGGCTCCCGCTTGGTCCTTTTTCTGGCCAACCATCAATGCCAGGGATAAATAAAACAAATTTATAAAAATTTATGGGCTGTCCATCATACCATCTGGTAACCATTGTCCTCCCCCCTCCCTGCATCAAATGCCAAAAATTCAGCATTTTATCCATTTTGGATCATACGTTGTCCAAGGAAAACCACTCCTGCCATTGGATGGGGCTGACAACAGATTATTCCCCAGACTAAGGCTGGGGAGGGCCGATTCCAAATTTGCCAGAGCTCCTGCCTTTGATTTTTGCTACAAAAGCAAGATCTGCCCTATCACAGCCCAATGCTGTGCCACTATTTGCATCACATACTATATCAGGGTAATGTTAATTTTGCTGTTCGTGACTCAGTGCATGGGGCAAATCCAAGGTTCTGTAAAAATGTGAAAAACCCAGGGCCTTATATAAATGCAACTGAAGGCCAAGCCATTACCTGGGCACAGAAATTTCCTTCATGTATGTTTGCACTGACTATCAAGTCGCTCAATGAACACTCACCCACTGGTACTTCTTGCACCAGCACAGATTCTCATGAGATTATAAAAGAACAAACTGCAAAAACATCTCAGTTAAAGATATATAATATAAGCAGGCTTCTAGCTCTGCACTATGTGTCCAGATATGTTTATTTGAATTCAAAGATGCTTCACTTTTGGCATATCAAGCTTGGATAGAGGAACTGATGTGTGTCTCGGTGACCACTGCTGAAAACAGGATAAATTGAGCTTCATTAAACTCAAGCACATTTGAGTTGAGGGATGCATTTCCTGTATTTCCAGGAAATGTAACCAAAAGATTTATCCCCAAGACGAAATTTACATCCTGTAATATTTTTAACCCGGTCATTTAAAATCTAGGAAGTTACAAAACTGAATGTCCATTTTTGTTTGCATTTCAACATATGGTATAAATCCAGGCAGCTGGGTTGATTTATAGTTTCATGTATTATACCAAACAGTATACCAAATCAACAAACAAGCTGAGAATGCAGACTAGAATAGAAAATTTAATAATCCCCGCTTTCCTTTAATTTATTCCAAACATTAAGAGGATAAATGCCATCCTCTCACCCCATGATTCTACTTAACAGGACTTCAAGTCTCACTCCCCAAAACAGGAAAGGATAATTTGATAGACAACGTGTGGAAAGAGGCAATCTAATGACTGGTAGAGAGACTTCAGAAAGAGGTTTGAGGTCCTCCTCAAACTAAGGGTTGACCCAAACAGACTTGGTTGCATCATCTCCATGTCCCATCAGCTCAGAGGAAGATTTTTGTGGGTTCTCTAACATCCATCACACTATTCATCCAAACCCAGATTGGGTTAAAACTCAGTTTTTGCACTTAGAGCCAGCTTTCTTCAGATCTTCAGGAAGAATGCGGCCTTTCTTCCGAGCTTTAGCCTTCTTCTTCTCGATCCTGTTCAGCTTCTTCTGCTGGATGTTCTTGCGACGTTTCTCTTGTCGCTGCTGCATTCTGTCCACCACCTGCTCTGTCCGCTTTTCCCATTTCTTCTGACGCTGGGCCTTACGCTTCTCCTTGCGTTTCAGGGCGGCCTTCAGCTTCTCTTCGTCATCACGGATCTTCACACCTTCTGCCTTGTAAAGAACATTGGTCCACTGCATCTTTGCTTCCAATTCCTTAGCTTTCTCCTCATCTTTGGCCTTCAGCTCTTCCAGCTTAGTCTTCCGAGACTCCAGCCGGCTCAAGAGTTGCTTATAATTCTTGCCGGTCAGTGGCGTTATGTTGCCTTTTACGGATTTTCTTTTATCCCCCTTCTTCTTCACTTTGTTCAGCTCCTCTTCCACGTGGACCTCCACCTTGTTAAACAAGATGTCAGCCTTGCTCTCCACCTGCTGGGTCTCCGAATCCATGGTGGATGACGCCTCTTCTGCTGTTTTCTGCTCTAATTTCTCCTTCATTTTGATCTCTTTCCTCCGGCGTTTCTTTCGCTCTCGTTCGTATTTCCTTCGCTGGCGCTTCTCCAGCACGGTGGGTGACAGAGCTTGGGCACCGGCCTGCAAGAAACAGGAAACAATCCAGAAAGTCAGTTTAAACTGCACTGCTCAAGTGGACAACCTTGTCCCTAATGTGGTAACTCCAGAAATTCCAAACAAAAAGACGATCACACAACAAACTACTGTAAATTGAGGACTATCTGTATTTTAAACACTCCCCATGAGGGTGTGAAAAGATATGGAATTATTGCAGTACCTGTCCAGAGGTCAATGGCTATATTGCCAGATCAGTGATATAAGCCTGAAGGTAAAATTGAAAATAATACTCATTTTCTCCTGGACCTGGAAAGATAACTTTTTAAAACTTATGTCTCCGTCTTACCTTCCCAGATATTTCTTGAATTTTGTTGTGTAGTCTTTGCCGCAAGAAATCCATTGCAAAATTCGTGTCAGATGTCTTATTACTCCCTGGGTACATTAAAAAAAAAGATGAAAAAGTATAGCCCACCCGTGCAACTTCACAACAATCCTGTGAGGTGGGTTGGGCTGGCTTTCATGCTCAAGACATGCACTAGAACTCTCTGTCTTCTGGTGATTGGTCCAAAGTCACCCAGCCAGGTTTTGTGCCTAAGGTGGGACTAGAACTCATAATCTCCTGGTAATTCGCCCAAAGTCACCTAGTTTGCTTTTGTGCCAAAAGCAGACTAGAACTCACCATCTTCTAGGGATTGGCCCAGTCACCCAGCCGGTTTTCATGCCTAAGGCAGGACTAGAACTCACAGTCTCCTGGAAAATGGCCCAAAAATCAACTAGCCAGCTTTCATGCCTAAAATGAGACTAGAACTCAGTCTCCTGGTGATTGGACCAAAGTCACATAGCCAGTTTTCATGCCTAAGCAAGACTAGAATTGCCAGTCTCCTGGTTTCTAGTCCAGCATCTTCACCATTAGACCAGACTGGCTCAGTTCCCTTTCTATCACATTCTTACCTGTAACACCAGGTATTGCCGGTGTTTCTTTCCCATTTCTTTCCTCTGCACTGGCACCAGGTGTGATTGGAGTAACTGAGCCTGGCTTCTTAGCATTGGAACTTGCTGGTTTGGCTGGCGACGATTGGCTGAATTTGCTCCCAGAAGCCCCCACCGTATTTTTCTTTTTCTGATTTTTTTCTTTCTTTTTCTTCTTCTTGGGCTGGGTGCTCTCATCCCTCAGCCTGCTTCCCGGCACTCCTTTGAAAACAGACCAGTGGATTTATTACGTATTTAATTTATACCTTTACTTTTATTATTTTTACAAATAGCTCAAGGCTGCTAATATATCTAATACTCCTTCCTTCTCCTATTGTCTGCACAACAATCCTGTGAGGTGGTTTGGACTGAGAGGGAGGGACTGACCCAAGATCACCCAGTTATCTTTCGTGCCTTAGGCGGGACTAGAACTCACCATCTCCTGGTGATTGGCCTAAGGTCACCCCAGCTGGTTTTTATGGATACGGTGGGACCAGAACTTATCATCTCCCAGTTTCTAGCCTGCTGTCTTAACCAATAGACAAAACTGGCTGTCTGGATTTCCCATTCAATGAGACAAAATGAAGATAAATCAGTTCCCATTGTCTAGCCACTCTTACCTGCCCATTTTAGAAAAATATCCTTTTTCAAAGCTCTAAGGTGAGTATTTTGAAGGTCTCAGATTTAATTAAATGATCCGATAGAGAAAGAAAAAAGCACAGTGGCTTTGCAGAGAAAGCTGCAACTTGAACTTTAAAAGACTGAGAAAAATAAGAGTTGCCTAATCCGCTAGTCCTCTGCCCGATCCTTTTAAAAATAGCAACTTTACTGTTCTATCAGAAGTTTCCTTCGAACGCCCAGAGCCACTGAACAGCAAGATGGGAGGCATATAAATTTAATCCATAACTAAAGTCAGGACGTGACTCTTCTAGATTCCAGTATATAGCAGCGAGCTAAATTGGTGCAATTAATAATCGTACCAAACTTCCTTTTTGCTGGCTCATGGACTTCCTGGGTGCAAATCTTCTTTGCCACCATTTGCAAGTAACAGTCCGTAGCAACTAAGCTGGCCATTTTAGAGTAATGCCCAACCAAGATCAAACCAGGTTTTCTCCAGAGGAAAAACACCACTGAAATGATGGGGGTTTCACATCGCCGTTTGGCCCTTCATCTGTTTTGCCACTGAGATGAAATCCTGTGCAAAGAAAAAAAACAACAACTGATGAACAGTGCAAAGCCATAAAGTATTTTTTAAAATGCAGAGAGAAGATTCAATTGATAAATATTTGTAAGACTTAAGGCCAACTTGGATGAATGTTTAACATCTATTGTCTGATTTTTTCTCTTGTCGCTTTTATCATGTTCTATGCTCCCTAGAATCACTTGATAGATAGAAAGAAAGATGGAGGAGGAAGAAGGGAGAAGGAAGGAAGGAAATAGATTAGAGGGTGAAAATTTTTTTTGCATCCTCTCTCTTAGCTTCCCTTTTGCAGAATTGGGAAAGAGGGCAAGGTTGATAGTTAGCAGTTCGCAAGCCAAAGCCCCAAACTTCCTGAGCTAGGAGTCTTCGAGGGCTGGGGAAAGAAATCCATTACCTGGTGGTGGTGAGGGGGGAAGGAGGGTATCCGGAGCGGGCTCAGGATCGGGGGGCGCAAAAGAGGCGCAAAAGGAAAAAACCCACGCGCAAAGCAAGGCGCGCTCGGCCAGCTTTTCACCCACGTGGCTGGAGAGGTAGGCTTGCGAATCGATCCACCCGATCTCTTTGCAACCAGATCGGGGCTCGATTGCTGCAGCCTGGGAATATTCTGGGATGGCGGAAGGGTGGGTCAAAAGGCAGGGGCAGGGCGAAGAGGAGGAAGCTTTGCGCACGTGGTTTTGCTGCTGCTGCGCGCTTCCCGGGGATCGCGGTTTGAGCGCATCTGCACGGCTTCTCGTTGCCCCGATACGTTTTTTTTTTCTTCCTGTCCCCTCCCAAAAATGGAAAAATAGGGTTTTCAGCCCAGAGAACCGGGCTAAGCAGAATCCCTGAACCATTTCCCCATCCTATTCCGTTGTGATATTGGAGCGTTTTGCTTTAAATAGCTCCAGTCCTTTCCATAAACTCAATAGAAATGAGAAATAATAGCAGGAGATAAATAAACTCGCATCTAGCTCGGGATCTCGTTTTCGATGCTAGTTTTGACTCAGGGCTCCTAATTTTTTTTTAAACTAATTAAGCAAACCACAAAGCCAGCCAGCATTTTAGTACAGGCTTCACCTATATTTTCAGTTTTGTAATGATAGGACTTAAAACAATAGCTTTGCACCAATCTGACCCTTAAAGCACATTTTTGAAAGATGTAAAAGTGATCCGCCCTCTGCAGCTGACTCACTAGAACACCACAACATAAATTAACCCCGCAAAATAAACTTGTGTCTTATTTTGCCCTTCGGGCTGTGACATTCTTTCCAACATCGGTCTTAATTCTGCAGTTAAGTACATAAATTCTCCCATCAAAACAAACGTCTTATTTTTGAAATTCAGTTTTGTGACGTCCTTTGAAACATCTGGATTCAGTTTAGTGACAAGTCTTTCGACACAGACACTCTCCAGGTTCATGTCTTTGTGTTGGAAAGAACTTGGGCACTACTAAACTCGGCTACCTTTATTTCAACAACCTCGTACAATAAGGAAAAGAATACGCTTAAAAAAGAAACAGTAAATTTTACCATTAACAGATAAATCTTTCACATGTCCAACAGGTAAATGTCTCTCTAAGGTTACCTGGTTTTTGAAATCACAACTCAGGTCTAGTGTAAAAGTTGTGGGTTTCTTACTATCACTGTCTGGTACCTTAAACCCCACTGGCTGGATTTTTGGGGGTTTGTAACTCAACAGTATTTGGGGACCTGATGTTTTTCTCAGAGTCCCAGAAAAATAGACTTCATAACAACACACCGGTCATTTTCCTAGTCTGAGCATCTCCTTAAAGAAATGTCTTGAGTTGTGATGTTAAATATCTTCTCACAGAAAAAAAAAATATTTCCAGAATATCAAAGCTGTGTTGCAACCACGAATGAGAGGGAGACAGCTTTTATATATGTTGTCCTCAACTTACGACGACTGAGGCCAAAATTCTGTCGCTAAGGAAGACAGTGGCTCACGGAGCTTTGCCCGTTGTTTCTTGCCAGCGTTGTTAACTTCCCCATTGATTTTGCTCATGAAAAGGTGACAAAAGGGGATTAAAAAAAACCACCAGGGATTGCTACAACCGTCACAAATATGAATCAATGCCAAACCTCCGAATTTGGATCACATGACCCTAGGGATGCGGCAACTGTCGTGTGTGAAAAATGAGCATACGTCCCTTTTTTTCCAGTGCCATTAAGTTTGGTCACTAAATGAACTGTTATAACTCAAGGACTGCCTATAATGCCTAGCGAAGACACCCAGCATGTTTCCTATGCAATACAAGGTATTCCTCGTCTTACGATCAAAGTTTCTGTTGCTCAAGTTTATTGTTCCAATGCCCGCCTGCGTGCAAGCAGGGGATCCCTTTTAGGGGTGCTCGGGGGCACCCACTCCGTGCCCGTTGATGTGCGGATGCAAAGGGACCGAGCCCTGTGCGCCGGGAAGATTCTGCTCCATCGCGCCGGCGGTGGCGGCAGCCACGGAGGCGGTGACGAGATTTTCCAGAGGTGACCCCGCCGGTTCCTGTCCCCAGTAGGCTTCGGAAAGAGAGAGATTGGCGGCATCGCAGACGCCGTAGCTTGGCGGGAACGAGAAGCCGGTTAAGGCAGCGAGGAGCGTCAAGGAAAGGGAGACAGAGGCCGGAGGGAAAGGGGGAAGAAGGAAGGAAGCAAGAGAGAAGCAAAGGCATTACAAACACAGCAACACGTTTCAGAAGGCAGTAGCAACAAATTAGGATGGGGGGGTGTTCCCTTTTCAGAACCAGGGTTTGGCCTGGGGCTCTTTAGAAAAATATATATATATTAATCCTAGGGGTAAGTCCTGGACTTACAATGGGTGATTTAGTGACTGTTCGACAAACGGCACTGGAAAAAAGTGATGGCTGTTTTTAGCATTTACAGCATTTCTCCCCCCCCCCCGGCGTGGTGACATAATCACAATTTAGCAATTGCCTCATAGTGTGTCCCAGGGTCATGTGATCGCCTTTTGTGACTTTCCGTCAATCACAGTCATTGGGGACACCAGATTCAATTAACAGCCAGGCGACTGACTTAAAAAACTGCAGGGGTTCACTTAGCGTGGCAAGACAAGTCATAAAATGGGGGCAAAGCTCACTGGAACAAATGTTTCACTTAGCAACGGAAATGTTGGGCTTAAATGTGGCCGTTAAGTCGAGGACTATCTGTATTTTGTAGGGGGGGGGGAAATCTCCCAAATCCTGCCCCACCTTCTTCCTTCTCTGCTCCAGAAGCCCTGCTCAGAAGCCAGCAGAAATTGCAAAAAGAAGGCAGACAAGTTGCGAAAAAGAGGCAAAGCCAAGCAGTAAGAGACAGCAGGAGAAACAAGGCGATTCTCAAACAAGCTGTGGGTTCAATATATATATATATAAAACAAATAAATAAAAAATAAAATAAAAACCAGCCCAAAGTTGACATTTATCTTTTTTTTTCTTCCCACCACAGTTTTATTTGTAATAAAGCTGCAGCATTCATTTAGGGAATCCTCATATATACTATTAGAGATATACGGGGGGGGGGGGGGGAGAGACACTAAGAACATCATCAATAAAATAAGATCTGGCTTATTTCCGACCGAGGAAGGGAGGGAAAAAAAACACCATTTAAATCAGTGTTTCTCAACCTTGACAATTTTAAGGCATGTGGACTTCAACTCCCAGAATTCCACAGCCAGCAATGCTGGCTGTGGAATTCTGGGAGTTGAAGTCCACATGCCTTAAAATTGTCAAGGTTGAGAAACACTGATTTAAATACAAAACTGCAAGATTGTCATGCAGTGTTTCCCTTCTTAGAAGTTGCATGGAATTGCAAACAAGGAAATATGAGTGGCTCCATTTTTTTTAAGGATGGCCAGAACCACCCTAGAAATATTAAAATAACAGTTTTGGTTTTTTTTTAAATCAGTTTTAAGTCTCGGAGCGCAGCCTCTGTCTCCAGGGTCAAAAAAAGAGGCCACGGTGTGGTTATAAAAGCTTCTCCGTGGATTTTATTTGTACCTGGAAGAGTAATATTCCTCTTCCAGTTCGTAGAGGTCGACGGAGATTTCATCCCGCAGCGCAATCAGTTTCTTGTCGCATTCCTCTTGGAGAGCCCGCAATTGTTGATTGCGTTGGTTGATGGCTTCGTTGACCGAAGGAAAATCATTAAGGATTAAGAATTGTTTCAGATCTGACACCAGCTTCATGAGGGACTCACCGGCTCGGACCTGATGGAAAAATGCATATACAATGGCACCTGGGTACTCAAAACTGCTTTGAAACTCATCCAATTTGGCACTCAACGCATTTTGCTACAAACATTTTTTCTCTCGATTCTTATTGTTTGATATTCAACACACAAGCTAAGAACTTGTCGGTGTCGGCTGCCTTTGTGACTCACTACATTATTCCTCCTGGGAAAAATTTTGTTTGGTGCTCATCATTTTTGATTACTCCTCGCGCCCCCCGGAACCATGAGTTTGAAAACACGGCCAAATTTTATCAGAGTAATTAGCAATTTCGGTCATGGGTTATTTCCTTCCCATTTTCTGGTGGGACCGAATTAAAACCCAATTTGTGAGGGCGGTTGGCAGGCTCAGCTCTTCTCGCTAACGAAATTAATTCAGTTTACTTTATCTAGTTATTTATCAATAATATGCATAAATAAAGTTAACTTAATGAAAGGCAGGCATCGCAAAGCAACCTTCGGCTGGAGAACTCTCCGATCCAGCCCACTCACAATATTTGCTGCTCTGACGTGCATCTCATAGTTGTCCTGTTCGCCTTGTGTTGCACGAGACACTTGCGTTTCTTCTTCGATCTGAAAAAGGAAGCAGGGACAAAATCCGAGAATCTGGGTGTTTTCCTGATACCCAAGGATAAAACCACTTGATTTGTGAACCACAATGAGACTGTCCCCTTGTCCAAGCCGATCGCTTCATCTCAAAATGCAGGCTATCTTCCTGCACAACAAATGTCTACACGTACTCCTTGACTTAATTGTTGAGCAACCAAAGTTACGACACTGGAAAAAGTGATCAACAACCGGTCCTCACACTTATGACTTCCTTAAGTCAAGGGTTACTTGTACTTTGCTTGATTTCCAGGAATGATCATTTTATTCCTTCTGCTATGAAAGTCAATGTTCTGGCCCTTTAAAAAGCTGTCGAGAATTTCCCCCCCTGCTAATAAAATCAGTTTTTCTGTTTCTTTGCATTATGCAATGTTGTTTGCTCACTAGACATTTTCACAGCATGAGGAATATGGCAAAGAAACCACGGTGGCTTATAATGAGCCAAAGTTGAGGTCTGAAGAATTGGGAGGTTGGGAAGAAAGGTCTGTTCCCAGATATCTACCTTTGCAGATTTAATGATTTCCGTAAAGTTGTCCATGATGGATTTGACATCATCTTTCAATCTCTTGTTATAAGACTGGAGGAGTGTTTCTTTGCTCTGGGGTAGGACCCTTTGTTGCGACATGGCTGGGAAAGGAAGGGACCAAGAAATGGCATCACAAATTACAAAGTCCCGGGATTCAAAGAAAAATGCCTTAAAAATCAAAATCTGAAAGCCATGTTTTGTTTTAAAAAAATGAAATATTGCCCATAAACCTTGCGTTTCAGTTTTCAGAGTTAAAATTGGCACTTTGTGTCAATGTCGGCCACGCGTCACCTCTATTGCCCATTGACATCAAAAAGAAAATTAAAAAGAGAGGCCGTAAATAATCCAGCAACGGATAGTCTAAATTCATAAATACACACTTGTGCATAGGCATGCGTGTCTGTCTGTTTGTAACGTATATGTAGACAAATAGATGATTTGATTGATAGACAAATCTATCAAAACTGAGGAGCTGGAAACCAAATCACAGAAAAGGGTATGTTCCAAATTTATTTAACTAACCAAGGGACAGAAGTGGAAGAAAGGCTGCTTTCACACTACACAATGAACCAAAAACTAACCACCTCCATTTTAACCTATTGGCTGGTCACGTAGCTAATTCAGGGTTCAGAGTGTAATGCAAATTCCCCCCCCCTCTCTCCAACCCCTTCAAATCTAGCCTCCATTAACCATGAAGTAGAGCACCGTGACAATAAGGCTAATGAGGACTAGAGCCTTGCTCCACACATTTAAAAGACCAGAGACAAAGTGGTTTGAGACAGCAATGCAATTATTTATTTTTTTTTAAAAATCCATGTTCTCACCTTATCAACATCCACCCTTCTTACTTCCGCTCCTTAAGCAAGCATTTCTCATCCGAAAAGAGAGCTTTCTCACGATTGGCCGAATTAACCCATCCTGAAAGATGATTGGCTGTTCGGGGAAGGAGACTCTCTTCCTGTTGTATTGGGTTGTCCCGATACGAGGACTCTCTAGGAGCATGCAGAAGCCGGATGGTCGCTTGTCGTCTCTATGGTGAAAGCCGGCTGGGGAAAAAAAAAAAATCGGTCTTCCTCTTCCGCAACTTCCCGCGTGGTTTAGCGCCCACCTCTCGCGAGAACCAGCGCGACTGCGATATACTACCCAGAAGGCACCGCTCTCTCTTTTTCTCCCTCCAGCCAAGATGGTGAGTCCCCGCGACGTGTTGGGTGTACCGGATCTTCTAATCCGGCGCCATCCGCCCATCGGAGGGCCGACTCGGGGGGCTTCACCGCGCCCCAGAAGGCCAGGAACCCCACCGAACCGGAGTCAGCTACTATCGGGAGGGAAAAATAATGGGAAGCCGGTGCTGGGCCGGAGCTTCGGCCTCGATGCTGCCGCTGCTCCAGGCATTATCAGTCATGCCGATCGGGAGGCAGAGCAGTGACTTAGGCCTTGCTGGCTGAGGAATTCTGGGAATTGAAGTCCGCTTCGTTTCGATGCCGCCAAGGTCGGAGATCCCCTTGAATTAGGCAGAGCACCAGGGAATCTTCAAACTGGACAACTTTTTTTTAAGGTTTGAGGACTTCAACTCCCAGAATTCCCCGGCAAGCCGAGTCATGCCATGCTGGCGAGGGAATTCTGGGAGTTAAATCCGCCAGTCTTCAAGTCGCCAAGATTGGAGATCCCTGACTGAGAGCAATGGACATCTTAGTTGCTAGTCTAGGCCATTAATATTAGTATTATTTATTGAATTTATATAATATGCTAGTCTGGGGCATTAATAGAGTTAAAATGGATATTTGTAAGTGGATTCGCACTTGGTTGGGATGTTGGGAGTTCTAATCCGGCGCCTAGTCTGGTCGCCAGCTTTGGGAACAGCCATTTGGGAAGTCGTCAAAAGCTTGGGAAAAGGTGTATGTAGGAGATGGGGCCTTTGCAGATCTGGAGAGAGGTGGCTTGAGCGATCCTGGTTTAACTTGTGCTTCCGTCTTTGCAGCCGAAGGGAAAGAAGGCCAAAGGAAAGAAGGTGGCTCCGGCCCCTGCGGTGGTCAAGAAGCAGGAGGCCAAGAAGGTGGTCAACCCCCTCTTTGAGAAGAGACCCAAAAACTTTGGCATCGGTGAGTTGGGAAGGAGGACGTGGATGGTGGGAATCTGGGCCTTTCCTTTCTTGCTCATCGTGCAGGGAATGGGAAGAAAATGGCTCTGTGTCAAGAATGTTTTCATAAATTTATTTGGTTTGGAATCCTGGGTGCTTCTGAGCTTGGTTGTTTTCTTGCAGTTTATTTCTTGCAGTTTATTGCCGTCTTTGGACAAATATGGAGATAGTTCCATTTGGAGAATACAGATACTGTGCCGCTTTCAACTGGCTGCTTCCTTCGAAAACCGTGAAAAGAAAATAGTAGCCATTCCAGCTTAAAAAGAAAACTCCTGTGGTGCTTACGGTCACTTAAGAGACCCTCTCTCAAAAGCCCTTTGGAGCAAGGCACTGAAACAGATGCCTTGGTTGTGTACTTGTGTACATTTTCTTGTGTGGTAGTTAGATCTCCTTACAAGCCTGCTTTCACTTGTATGTATCCTGGGCTGAAAGCTGTACGTTGACTGCTAGTCAGAAGTCATTTTCAAAGTGCTGCTGTTACAAAGCCCTGAATAGGTTGGAATCAAATTATCGGGGAGATTTATTACCACATTTTAAACATTCTGGAGAAATTGCCCTGCTTCAGCTGTATTACAGCTGTTGAGATGGGCCTCCTGAAGGTTAGGGAGACCACACTTTCATTATATATTAGAAAACTTAAATTGTTGCCCTTGATTCTTCGTGGAACCTATTTATTCTTTGTTGCTTTTGCTGTTGCTGAATAACGAAATAACAAGCTTTGATATTTCATTGAAAAGTTGGCATAGAAAACAAACAGGAATGCAGAAATACATATAGATTGAGGGAGGGGGAGAACCTGGTCTTTTGGGTGGTGGCTGATCTGTCTTTTGGGGGAAGTTTGTTTATGACACGTATACGTCGCTCATCGTACAATCAAACAACTCTTGAAGTTGACTGTTGTGAAAAGGGTGCAAGCAAATGATGGACAAGAATATTTGCTAACTGAGTGGCAGTGCTGACAAGCTTACCAACCAAGATCTCTGATGCTATTGCCCCTTTTGGTTTTGGAAGGAAAACGCCGGCTCGCAAAACAATCCTCTTGAGTTTAATGCCGTATCTTTCAGGCCAGGATATCCAGCCCAAACGAGACTTGACCCGCTTTGTGAAATGGCCTCGCTACATCCGACTCCAGCGCCAGCGGGCCATCCTTTACAAAAGGTTGAAGGTGCCCCCGGCAGTGAACCAGTTCACCCAAGCCCTGGACCGCCAGACGGGTAAATTGTGATTTTTTTTTTTCTGTTTAATTATAAAAGGAAGGAAGCGGAGCGACGTATCTTAACACTTGCAAAATTCAGGGCTACAAATGAAATATGGGTCTTCCTGTCTGCAGGTAGCTATGATCAGAATTGAATCTGAAGTTACATCCATTAAGTAGTCCAGGTCGTTAACCAGGTCGCCACGCGACTGCACCTGATTTTATGACCACCTTGGGCGCAGTCTTTTAAGTGAGCAGTTAAGTAAACTCATTGGACCCAATGGACTTTTTTTTTTTTTTGTCTTTTGCCAGAAACTGGAGGTAAATGCTTTCCAGGAAAAAAAGCCATAAATTGTAGTCATGTGACTGGAACACTACAAACAGTCATAAATTGGGGGTGGTTTGCCAAGCACCCAAACTGTGATTATGGGAGAAGGGGGGTCTGAAACTTTGAAGTAGCTTTGGGGAGGTTTGTCTTAATGGTTGGTGACTGCTCCGGTCGTAAGTTGAGGACTTCCTGCAGTCTTAGAGGAAGGTTGAAATGGAGATGGTCAACAGCTTGCTTGAATCTTTCCCCCCCCCCCCTTTATATATAGCTGTATTTAAACTTACAGCGTGCATTTCATTGCTCAGAAAGTAATTTTTGGTGCTCAATTGCCAATTCAGAGCGTAGTGCCAATAAACATTTGATTTCAGGGTATGAATTTGCTGGCTAGATTCAAAATAATGTGGGGTATATGAAAAGAGGGGAGGAAGGGAACCCTCTTTCGGGTTTAGCCTGGAGGAGAAGGGGGGGGGGAGTTTTTCCTCTAATGTGCAGATGATGGAAGCAAATAACCTGAGTTTCTTGATGACTCCCAACCACCAAGATCGCTGATGCACAAGGATCCTCTATTCAGTTAGGAGAGCCGGCGAAGAAATCCTCCAGTTCTAATTCAGTGTCTTTCTCCCGCAGCGACTCAGCTTCTGAAGCTGGCTCACAAATACAGGCCTGAGACCAAGCAAGAGAAGAAACAGAGATTGTTGGCTCGGGCAGAGCAGAAAGCCGCGGGGAAGGGCGACGTCCCAACCAAAAGGCCGCCTGTGCTGCGAGCAGGTAAACTTTTGAGCATCTCTGCGTGGCGTTCCTAAGCTTGGTTAGCTACAAAGGAACAGCCTTCCCGGGGGTTTGTCTCCACAACCAGCTGTTGCGATGATGTGAGAATTTCTTCGCCTGAGCTGCTGAATGAAGAGCAAAGTTAGGGTTAGGCTGAGCTTTAGCAGGTTGTCCTATTCCTCGTTGGCGCCGTGTACGGTCCAGCTTAGCGAATGCTTGCAAATTTAAGTTTTACTGGTTTTTTTTCCCTTTCAGGTGTCAACACAGTCACAACCTTGGTGGAGAACAAGAAGGCTCAGCTGGTGGTGATCGCACACGACGTAGACCCCATTGAGGTAAGCAGATGGAGAAGACTTTTGTCCTTTTGTATTTCCAGATTTTGTGCTACAGGGCGGCTGAGAGTCCCAAACTCAACGCTGCCGTCTCCCAGGCTTTTGGGGTAAAGAAGCCACAGGTTTCAAAATAAACCTTTGGCTCACAGGCAGGAGGAATAAGCAGCACGTCACTCCAGTCAATATTTTCTCTTTTTTTTTCCCCCTTTCCTCTGATAAATTTGTAGGATGCAGGCTAGCCTGGTATCCTAAATGGACTGGGGAAAATGCAGGGAATAATGAATTCCTCGGTTGCCTAGTGTTAATCTTACTTTCTTGGCTCTGGAGAAATGGCTGCTTTGCATCACTCTTGTGCTTTCATAGAGTGACAAAAAAGGAGGCAAAACAAGCCAGAAAAGTTGTGAGCTTGGAAGTGGCTGTTGTTGCAAAGCTTGGGATTTGCTCGGGCTCGGCGATTGCCGTGATGTTTGAATTTCTTCACCTGACTCCCCCGTGGAGAGCAAAACTAAACGAGCTTTTTAACACTGAGCGATCGCCGCTGCCCGGGTCTCCCCCCACCCCTCGGTCGAGGTGCCGTAGGGTCCCCTAATTAAAGATGGGTTTCCTTCTCCCTGCTGCAGCTGGTGGTTTTCCTGCCCGCCTTGTGCCGAAAAATGGGAGTCCCCTACTGCATCATCAAAGGCAAAGCCAGGCTGGGTCGCCTCGTCCACCGGAAAACCTGCACTTGCGTGGCCTTCACACAGGTTAATCCGTAAGTAGCCTTTAAGGGAGATTTGAGGGGGGGGGATCCTGCCCACCTCTGCACGCAGCAGATCTAGCGGGGACTTGGTTCCGATGCCAGCTGAGCAGTAATTATTTCAGTAGCTGCTAGAAGATCATAAGACTTGTGGATTGGAGGCCTGTTAGGAGAGCAGCTGGATCCCCCCCCCCCCCGGGGACACTGCGACCGTCGTAAATATGAGTCGGTTGCCAAGTATCTGGATTTTGATCATGGCAATGCTGCAATGGCCATGTGAAAAATGGCAATAAGTCAACTTTTCCCAGTGCCGTTATAACTTTGAGCAGTGACTAAAGCGAATGGTTGTAAGTAGAGGACTGTCTGTTTCTGGCATGCAACTTTCATGTTGAAATGGTGGCCTTGACCCTCTCTTTTTTTCTGTGCAGTGAGGACAAAGGAGCCTTGGCTAAACTGGTGGAAGCTGTCAAGACCAACTACAACGAGAGATACGATGAGGTAAGACTGGCTGTCCTGTGTTTGGTTTGGCTTGCGAAAATGTAATCCACGGGTCTCTTAAGGGGCTGGATGTAGATTATATGTTTCTCGGTACTCTTTGTTAGCTTCTGAGTTACTGCAGTACACAATGATTTGGAAAGATAACTGTCATTTCACTACGGCAGAATCAACATTTTTCTTCCCCGCTTTCAAACAAATGTTGCTTTTTTCCCTTTCCAGATCCGTCGTCACTGGGGTGGAAACGTCCTGGGTCCCAAATCTGTCGCTCGGATTGCTAAACTTGAAAAGGCCAAAGCTAAGGAACTGGCCACCAAGCTTGGATAGACGTGTCAGTTTTTCTGTACATAAAAATAAAATTCTAAACAAAAGGCCCTTGTGTGTGTGCTTCAATTACTTTGAAGGGGTGTTTATAAGGAGTTGGTGAACTCGCAGCTCTCTGTCTGATTTTTATAGAATATAAACTAAAAACACCTAATGATCTTTCCTCTTCCTATTTTTCCCAACGACAACCCTGTGAGAATTACCGGCCCAAAGTCACCCAAATTGGCATTATCTTAGCCATCGTTCTCTGTCCTATTTTCCATTGTCCCCTCGTTCAATATCAGGAAGAGTTGAACACGATAAAAAGGTACAATTTTATTTACAGTCAACATTTATAGAAACATGATTTGTGTTACCAGAAATACAGGATTCCTCCAATGCCGAAGCCCCTTAGTTTTAATTTCTTGTTCATTGACTAGCCTACAGTTGAAAAGACTTTTTCTTCAAGGCTCCCTGTTACTTGAGTGTCTTGATACCAGTAATATTTCCCCAAATACGCGAGAATAAGCTTATTTTAAGAGAAGCCCTGGTTCCCAGGATCTTCTGGCATGGGTGAGGGTTCTGCTCAGATTGCTGATGTCCATCCAGAAGTCCCACATCATCTTTGAAATGCTCCATTCTATGACCCTGGGCTAGATGGCCACTTTTAAAACCGCACCTGGACCACGTTCTTCAATTGTAGGGCTCAGAAAGGCACCTTCTGAATGAATCTCTTGTACCACAAGAAGGAAGTGGCCGCACACAGGGCGTACCTGTGCAAAAGGAGCAAATGTTTTGATTTTCACGTACGTGAATATTCGGCTGGATGGTTTTGTATGATCCAGTTGAGCTATTGGTTCAGTAACAATTGCTTAATTTCTAGATTCCTTGTTTTATGAAGATAAATCAAGCTGATGAGGGGGGCAGGAGAGTGCTTGAAAAACTTTACTTCTGTATGGTTCACACTGTTAATCCGCTTGTGGTTTCCAAAAGAATTTATTTGGGCTCTGCAGAACTGGGCTATTGGGTGTGGAACCCCACAAAGGAGTAAGGAAAGGGACTCGTGAACGCACACAAGCTATCCACTCCTGCTTGATGTGGTTCTTCCATAGCAACTTTTCTAAAGCAGGGTTTGTCAGCTGACATTCAGAAGCCCATCTGTCTCAACGAGGGTAAATAATAGGCAATCCATAGCATTAGAATTAATTTATTGACATAATCAAAATGTGTTTGTTGGGGTTCTGGGTTATTAGGAACTATAGAAAATTCACCACTTGCCCTGGGCCGCTGATGTGTGGATTAAACCAGGGGTCCCCAACCCCCGGTTTGTGGACCAGTACCGGGCTGCGGCATGCCAGCAACCGGTCCACACAAATAAGCAAAGCCCCATCCGTGGGATGCAGGCAGTTTACAAAACCACGCTCTCCGGTCCATGGAAAAACCTCTCTCCACGGAACCGGTCCCTGATGTTGGGGACCTCTGGATTAAACCACAGGGGCACTGGAACCAACAAACGCATCCTGGTTTGTTTTAGGCTGATTGGAACCTTAGCATCCTGCACAAAGCTCCTGACAACTTGCCACCTATGCGCATAAACCTCGAGAAATAAAGCCTGAGGATTTTGCGGCAGCTTAACTTGTACGAGGGAGGAGTATTTTAACCACCTGGAGCACACATTTTTTTGAATTGGTGGATTGCTGGCAGATTGACACTTCCTCGTCTTTCCCACTCCTGCCAGCCAACCCCTCCCCACCAGCTAAAATAAATGTGTTGCTACTCACCAAGTAAGTATGTACTGCATGTGCTCGTTTCGTAAAGTTACTCGGGTCTGGCCACCAATTGGCCCCCCAGGAACGGAGCTTCCTGGGAGTAGAGAGAGAATCGGAGTTGGATTCAGTAAGATTTCATTTGGGTCGATCGCCCATTCAGTTCAATAAACTTAGATGAATCCCTTCAAGGCTCTCTTAAATATTGCTTCAAGGAATTAGACTTCCCCAACCCTCTGCCCTTGAGGCTTGGGGCATTTGAAGTCCCAAAGTTGGGCTTTTCTACGGAGACCACCACCCTGCCATTAAGACTGTGGGCCTGTCTTCCCAAGGGAAACGCATATCGATTGCTTCCCATTCGTTTGCACCTGGAAGCAGTCTTAAGCTTTAACAAATCTTGAAACACTCTATTTAGTACTAAATTAACCAAGATAGGTACACAGATTCCATGTGAGGGTTTCTGGGTCATTAATCCAGAATGTCACCGCTACATGTCAGCATGCCAGGGTTGAATTTCATCCAGATCGACTAGGCAAGCTGGGTTACAAATTCCGCCGTTCTCTGCATTTAGTAAGGAATTTCAATCTAAAATACTGTATTTGGGGGGCCACCAAGGCCTGTTCCACTCAAATGATTCCTTAAACTATCTAGTGGGCATCTCGATGTTAGCAAATTTTAAATTTTGCCTGTATGTAACATCCAGGAAAATCAGAAGGGGGGGGGGAGAGAGGAAGCAAGGTTTAGGGCACTTACTATAGTCTGCATCGATAAAAATAGGTTCCGCTCCGGTGACTTTGGCCATGGTGTCCAAATCACGGTAAAACCAAGTGTTTTGTTCAATGTTGTTTTCCGCCACAAAAGGCCTCCGAGGTTCTGACAGCCGCACCAGCCCGGTGAGTTCGATATCCGCTTGGATCTAAAAAAAAATAATAATAATAAAAATGAAGAAGAATCATCCAACTGTAATTTCTCTTCTTCAAAACGTGACTAGCTAAATCCGAAACAAATCTAGAAAGGAATAAAACCGTTTCGAAACATATGATCAATCATTTCGGTTATAGGTCCTATTGCTTGGTGCAGAATTTTCATTTTATGCCTTAAGGCAGGGGGTCTTCAAACTTGGCCCTTTTATGACTGGTGGACTTCCAACTCCCAGCATTCCTCAGCCAGCGGCATACCTGTCCCTTTAATCTGGTCTCTGGATTCATCTTCTTTCTGGGAACAAATCCTCTGTTGACTAGGATTGTTATCCTGCAGGGTTTTTTTAAAAAATAAAAATAAAAGGTACTTAGTGGGAACTTCCGCCCAGTTAATTCTCAGGGTAAGTGAGTGCAAGACTGCATTTTATTTATTTAAAACCTTAATCTAGCCCCCTAGCGTTCAACCAACGCTAGGCGGCTCCTTAAACCCGGTAGCTGATAATATATACACACCCAAGGTCAGTGCAATAAAAGGGAGTGATCACGTGGGCTCCGCTCTCTACGTTGGACATGATACGGCCAGCATTCCTGGCTTCTTTCTCAGCATCTACTGGGGAGCGTGGGAGTACATACAGCTCTTTGGTGTGGTCAAAATGACCTCTGACCTTGACCGGCACGTATTCCATTTCGCTCACTTCATAGAGGCTGTAGAAAAAGAGCAAGATAGGAAGGAAAATCTGGGTTATAGCTTAGACAGTAGAAGCCCCTGGTGAGAAAAAAAATCCCGCCGATTAATATCATTTATGATTGAAAGCAGGGCAGAACAGACTAAACTTAACTGCCTGTAATGGTAAAGAAAGAGACAACAGCCACAACTTGATATAAAGAAAACTTAAGCAAGCTGGCTGCTGAATATACATATCTCTTTTTAAATACCCAGAAAATTGTAATTTCCTACTACTTTTTGTCCTCATATAACATGGTCTCAGCCAATTAGCTGGCAACTGGAACAATTATGCCCGCCAGGGCTACAGTTCTCATAAAACTAGCAACAAAAAAATAGTTTGGAGTGAAATGAGGCAAGCCAAATTCTGGAAGGTGAACTTGCAAAAATGTGAGCATGTAGGGAAGCCTCTGCCCTGGCAGCCATTTTATGGTTATTTGTGTAGTACATTTTGCAAAGAGGCTCAAGTTACTCCAAACTCAGTAACTTTAAGACTTATGGATTTCAAGCTCCCAGGATTTCTTCAGCCAGCCATGCTGAGGGAATTCTGGGAGCTGAAGTCCACAAGAATTTGTTTTCTAGAGGACTGAAGGAAGTAGAGTGTATTCTGGGCAGGAAAAAGCAGCAGCAGTTTTTTCTTTCTGATGAAAATAAATAAAAGCTTTTGGGGGTCTTCCCACCACCATCAAAGTGGAGGTGCCCATTTGATGTTCTCAGTGATATTCTAACTCTCTTTACCATTCCCAAAAGACACTTACTCTGTTGGCAGTGGAATCGGTTCGGCAAAAACCCTGCTTTCCAGCTCAGCAATCAGCCTCAGCTTCCATTCCCGCCGCTGAATCTGACACAAAGCACAAAAAGTTGGACTTTTGTTCCATTGTGAAGGGGGAGAAATGCATCTCCATCTACAGAATTCCTCACTCACAACAGCCTGGCGTATCTACCCAGCACAATAACAAGCTTTTAAAATTCGTTCTTCTGAATGCATTAGAATAATAAGAGTAACATTTGAAAGAAATAAGGTACACACTTAAAGAGGCTTGCTCCACAAAAAGCTACCCTGAGCAATTATTAACGGATAGGCATTTCTTTAAAGAAAGGTTTTTCTGTCCAGTAATTGAAAACCAGAAGATTCAGCACACTGAACAAATCTTTTATTTTACAAGTAGTCCTACACTTACCACCACAACTGAGCCCAACGTTTCTGTTGCAAAATGAGACAGTTGTTAAATGAGCTTGATTTATACCACGCAATAGCTTGATTTATACCACACAAAAGGGTAAGGAAACATGAGAATAAGGTATACTAAGCTACCCAAAAATGTATCCAGACCTCAGTTTAAAAGATCCAAAGAGCCAGCCTTCACTTCAACAGTGTTTACCTGCCAAGATCCAAGGAAAAATGAACCTATTGGGATGAGCAGAAGTCCCCATTTTAGTATGTTTTCTTCTGTGGAGTGGGCAGTAGCAGCTGAGGCAAAGTTTCTCGCTGGACAAAGTCTCCAGCAAATCTCTGGGGAGAAAAAAAGAGAAAAAAATAGTATTAGTGGCAAAGCTATTCATAAAAACTCGGAGGTGGCATCCGGTTTATTTCTCAAATGTTCTTTTTTTTAAACATAGGTTTTTTTCTAAAACAAAACACCAGGTTATTTCACATGGGTTCGACTCACTCGGGGGCTGCTGTAAGGCCTCTTTCCGACAGCAGCGGGCAAAGGACCTCCTTCCATCATCCAGGCAGGAAAACTGAAGGAAAAGAGTAGAAGTTGAAGGAAGAATGGGAAAAGAAATGCCAAAGCCAATACATTTCAATTTATTCAATTTATTTCACGCACTGACGGTGAACTTCAACCCAGTCCCTCAACTCATTGAGAAGAGGCCCTAGCTAGCCTACCTCGCAGGGCTGTTAAGAGAGCCAAGCTCAGGCCTTCCAGCTGCTTGGCACTCCAATGCCCTCAGGCTTTCAAAGGACCCTTGCCATTGAAAGCTAGGGCCCTCCAATTGTTTGGCACTCCAATGCCCATAAGTCCCCACCAGGGCCTTCCCAACGACCCATGCCACTGAAACCCACCTCCCCTGATATATTTGGCACTCCAATGCCCATAACTCCCAACGGGGGTCCTTCCAACGACCCATGCCACTTAAACCCGGCCCCGATATAATTGGAACTCCAATGCCCATAACTCCCCACCGGGGCCTTTCCAACGACCTATGCCACTGAAACCTGACCCTCCCCCTATATATTTGGAACTCCAATGGCCATAACTCCACACCAGGGTCTTTCCAAAGACATATGCCACCGAAACCCGCCTCCCCTGATATAGTTGCAACTCCAGTGCCCATAACTCCCCACCAGGGCCTTTCCCACGACCCATGCCACTGAAACCCGCCTCCCCTGATATAGTTGGCACTCCAATGCCCATAACTCCCCACCGGGGCCTTTCCAACGACCCATGCCACTGAAACCCGCCTCCCCTGATATAGTTGGCACACCAATGCCCATAACTCCCCACCGGGGCCCTTCCAACGACCCATACCACTGAAACCCGCCACCCCCATATATTTGGCACTCCAATGCCCATAACTCCCCACGGGGGCCTCCCGAACAGCCCCGTCCCCAGCCCCACCGAGCTCAAAGCGGCTGCCGGGCAAGGTCAAACGGCCCCATCGCAGCCGACAAACGAGGCTCGACCTGCCGGACAGCCGCCTGCGAGGGGCGGATATTATTATTATATTATTACGGCCGCCGCGGCGTCGTTTCCCTCACCCGAAGCCTCCGGAGAGCGCCCCGGAACGCCCCGTCGCTTAGTAACCGCCGCCAGGCCGCCATATTGCCTGGTTGGAGGGTCAACGGGCGAGGACTTCCGGTTCGCGCCGCCGCGACTTCCTGTGCGGCGCGGAAAGCATGGCGGAAGCGCCGCGCGGGCAGGGAGAAGCGGAGCCCGTCTCCTCCGAGCTGGAGCGGTTCCTGCAGCGGCACCCGAGCTTGCGCGTCCTCCCTCCGGGGAAAAAGGTGATCGGCGCTCTCCGGTCCGGCGCTACGGAGCTCGGGGAGGCTGGGCGGGTTGGGTGGGAGACCACGCGGAGATCTCCAGGGAGGCGGGGAGGTTTGGTCCAAGCTGGGGACCAGTTAGAACAATTAATCAGTGGAACTGCTTGCCTCCAAAAGCGGTGAATGCTCCAACGCTGGAAGCTTTTAAGAAGAGACTGGACAGCCATTTGGCTGAAATGGTATATAGGGTTTCCTGCCTGAGAAGGGGGTTGGACTAGATGACCTCCAAGGTCCCTTCCAACTTTATTATTATTGTTGTTATTACCTCCGTTTGAATCAGGCAGGCTGTTCTTGAGGGCAGGTTGGCTTGGCGGCACCTGCCCTGCCTTGTCCGGCTTCGGCAGCTCGAAACAGCTTGGTGGAGGGGAGACCACTGGGAAATCCCTGTTGCCCAAGCTGGGAAGTTGCATGCGAATTGGTCTTGGCTTAAGGAGGCAGCTTTGGTGGAGAGGATGGCTTGGCGACACCTGCCCTGCCTTCTCCAGCCCGCAAAGCTCAAAACAGCTGGGCTGATGGAGGGGAGACCACTCGGAAATCCCAACGGGTTGCACCAAAGTGGAAAATTCAATTTGAACTGGTCTTGGCTTAGGCAGCCTGCTCTTGAGAGTTGTATTGGCTTGGCAGCACCTGGCCTGCCTCAGCTGGTCTCCAAAGCTCAAGAAGTCTGGGCCGATGGACACCTGGATGGGCCACCACTCAGAAATCCCAGGAACGACAGAGCTCCAGTCGAATCGGTCTTTGTTTACCCTGCCTTTCTCCTCCAGGTCCGCTGCACGTTGACCGGTCATGAGCTGCCTTGCCAGTTGCCTGAGCTGCAGGCTTTTACAGCTGGGAAGAAATACCTGCGTTTGAGCAAGGCCCCGGGTGTCTCGGACTACAGCGAGTACGAACCGCACATTGTGCCCAGCACCAAAAACCCGTACGTGCGGTTCACAAATGGTGTCCCAGCAGGGGGAATGGCTGAGTTTGTGCATTATGCTCGACCGTGGTTAGCTCAGACTGAGGTTTCTGCAGCAGGCAGCCTGGGATGGATTGAGTTCAAATCGAGCAAGCCATGGAACAAGTTAGTGGGATGGATTGATGGCAGAATTTGATGGGCGGTTTGTTGAGCTGCGGTGTAGCACAATGTGCTCAGTGGAGTGATCCAGTTTCCTCCTTCCCCTTTAATTACACACCACAAATAGCTGGGATCACAACCCAGCCAGATTAGAAGGTTATGTGGACGAATGATCATGTCTGTACAGTATTAATATTCAGTCTTTTTCATAGGTAAAACTTTTTCCTTCCTTCCTTCCCCTTTCCTTCCTTCCTTCCTCTTCCTTTCTCTTTCTTTCCTTTTTTTTTTCTTTCTTTCTCCTAGGAATCAACTTTTCTGCAAACTGACCCTGCGTCACCTCAATAAGATCCCGGAGCACGTTCTCCGTCACGTCCAAGGCCGGCGTTACCAGAAAGCACTTCGACGATGTGAGTTGGCAGTAGAGTCTTGTTTCTTTTTTTCATCCCGACACCAGCGTCTTTTCTCAAACGATTCCTTTGTTTCCTCTGGCTTCAACCTAGCCTAGGAGGTGGTTAGATCACGTGCTCCAATCCTTGATGGTGTTTCCAAAGGCAAAGAAAACTTCCTCCAAGGGGAGAGAAGCAGGCAAGGGGTGCTGGGTATGGCAGGATAGACTGCCCCAGACACAGGTTCTATTTAGCACTGATCGCTTGGAAAGGTGGAATGGAAAGGGCCTGAAATCTTTCTGACTGGATCCTTTTCTCTCTCCTCTTTATAGATGAAGAATGTCAGAAAGAGGGGCTGGAGTACGTCCCGGCTTGCCTCTTGCAGAGACGCCGACGGCCACGGCAAGACACGGGCAACGGCTTTGGCGCAGGGAAGGGGAAGCCTAGAGGGGGATTCTGGGAACCTCCCGCCAGTGATGAAGGGGGCAATGAAACGGACGACAGCCTGAGTGACTTGTACCCGGGTAAGTGAACTAGAAGGTCAAAATAACATCTGGATGCGAGCTATGATTTAGCAGGTCCTGGGTTTGCTGTTTTCCTCTGCCCACCCCATTCTGTTTCCTTGTCTGCTGTGTGCTTAAGAAAAACTCATCACCGATATTCCTAAGGGAGAGCCTTGTTCACTAAAGTTAGAAATGTTTTGCACAATGAACTAGACAAGAAATTCCAGCCTGTTTTGTGCATATCCCTTCTTGTCTTGGGTGGAGATCTGCCATCTTTGTATCTTATATTCCTGTTCCTTTCTCTCCCCCTTTTAACCTTTGACTGATAAATGCTTAACTGTAACTATGGTGAATGTTATTACTGTTTTTATCTTTTCAATGTTTCTGGTTTTAAATGTTTTCTAAGCCGCCCAGCGAGAAGGGCAGCACAGATAAACCCAATAAATAAATAAAAATATTTTACCAGGAATGGGAGCTTATTCGTTACTACAGCTATTTTCTAAAACCGTAACTTTTATGCCACCAGGGCTGGTTTCTGGAGGTGGAATTTGTAAGAAAGGTTCTGGTGTTGATTTTAAGGGATTTTTTTTTAAGGTTTACATTTAATGTTAAACGTTTAAACATTTAATGTTTAATGCTTATTTTCAAAGCTGAACTGTTCCCAGAAAAAAACGCCGCAGGCAAGGAGACCCCCCACGAAAGTATGAGCGACAGTGACGAAGAGTCCCCGAGGCCGGTGGTGGAAAATGGCAGCCAGATCGAAACGATGGAGGTTGATTCGCAGACAGCCACGAAAAGGAGAAAGGTAAATCCAGACAATTTTGACATTCGTGGTTGTGTTCATGCTCACCTTTTGCTAGGCTAGGTTAAGACTTAGGAGTTGCACGTGCTAAGCTTGGTTCCTTTTAAGCTCTGCTTACATTGCATCCGTTTCTGGACCGTGAGGGATTTGGGGATAGTCCCATTCCTTCCCACCGTTAATGCTATTTATAGATTAAAAGCGATTGCTGTTTTCCAATTCTTCACACCTTCGTTCTTATACAGACAAGACACTGTTCGCTCTTGACACGGTCCAGGATTTGCAGGTTTTAAATAACCTTTCTTATATTCCCAGGAGTGATCAGGTTAAATAAACGGTAATATTTTTAGTAGTAAGATAATTCTGGAGCTGAAGGTCAGACATTCCTCTGGTTTCCTTTTAAAAATCAGCTGAGCAGGGACAGCATATAATTCTGAACATCCCGAGGACTTTTTCTCAGCAACATATACAAGTACCAGACTTGGATTGCCAGTTAGTAGGTCTTTGCCCCATCCTCATGAGGCCTAGAAACTCCTTTAAAGAACCATTTCTTTACAAGTTTCCACTTACTGTCTGCCTTTTTTTCCCCCCCCTCTTGTCGGTCCAGAAACAAGTCACCCCTCAAAAGAAGAAATTCAAAAAGTGGAACAGAAAATCTAAAAAGCTTCGGAAGAGCCATTAACAGGAACTCAAGTCTTTCTGATGGGTCAAGCTCCAGTTTGTCTGTGCGGCGAGAAGACTATCATTAGCACTCGAGCATGTTGCATTTTATTTAAGCGTGGTCCTTTTTTTGAGGGTGTGTGTGTAAAATTGTATACATGTCACTGTTCTTCGTTTATATAAAGTTGTTCCAACTTTACTGCATTTCTGAATTCTTCACTTCAACAGTCAAGGGCAAAATTGCCACAAGGAAATCCGTTTCGTCAGAACCCCAAATTTTTATTCAACTGCTAATTCTGGTCGCCTCTAGGCAGCGAATAATTACAGATAAAGGCCAAATAATACTTGTTTTTCTAAGATTTTTCTTAGAAAGAGGGAGGGGGGGAACATTGCTCGTTTAAAAATTGCGATAAACAAGAGCCCACCTTAACAAAAACCAACAGCCGCTCAAGCGACTGCCTGGTTTCTAAGCTAAAAGTTGTGTGTTTGTCCTTGAACTTGGAAAAGAAGGCGCCACAAAATATTTTTCTGTTTTAACGTTCCCAACTCTGCCTTCCAGTACAATCAGATTAGAGGGTTGAAAACTTTTGTGCAGTATAAAATGTTTGGAGCAATGAAAGGTCACTATGCCGAGACAGCAGATACCAGGGAAGCAGGAGATAAATTATAACTAGTCCTCAACTTACGACAATGTACTGTATGTTGGTGAGACAGTTGTTAAGCAGCTTTTGCCCCATCTTACAACATTTCTTGCCAGCGTTGTTAACGGCCATTGTTAAATTAGTCACACGGTTAAATGAATCTTGACTTCGCTAGTCAGAAAGTCGCAAAAGAGGATCACGTGCCCCTTTCCCCCTCCCGGGACGCTGCAACCATCATAAATGTGAGTCAGTTGTCAAACATCCGAATTTTGATATAAGTTGAGGACTTCCTGTAGTTCCACTTCTGGCTAACACAGTTTTCAGCTCCAAGATGAAGCATCCAATTGACTTTGAAAGTTATTTTGATTATCTGCTCAGGGGAGCCATCGGTGGTAGCTCACTTTGCAATTATCTTGTTCAGAATCGAATCACAGCTTTGAAATACAGCTTGACTCACATTTATGACGGTGGCAGTGTCCCGGGGTCGTGTGATCTTTTGCGACCCGACAAGCAATGGAGAAGCCAAATTCACTTAACCCCCACATTACTAACTTCACAACTGCAGTGATTCATTTAACAACGATGGTGAGGAAGGACGTAAAACGGGGCAAAATTCACTTAAGAACTGTCTCACTTAACAACACATTTGGGGGCTGGGTTGTGGGCGTAAGTCGAGGATTACAATACATTTGTTGCAGGAGATATTCCCCGAGTTAAAAGGTGGCTGGAGAGACCCTGATTTTGCTCCGACTTGTCACAAAATGAGTATTTTCAAGTGCTGCAATAATGTAAAAAAATCTCTTTTAACTCTTTCGGCCTAACCATTAAGATTTATAACTTGGATGGTCTGTTCTCCATCTGGGATGTGATTTCATTTAATTACAACTTGAGCGTCGACCAAAAAAACAAAACAAAAACAACAACCCAAAAATACAAGATGGGACACCCATCACACTGAAAAGTACACAGCAAGGTTATCGGATCACAGCAGTTTTAAATTTAAGAAACAAAAAACAGTTGTCAAAAGAAATTCAGCTGTGGCAGACTCGGTGGCCGCTTCTTCGTTCCAATTTTTTTTTTTATCCAGGAGATTATATAAAAAAAAAATGCGAGAGAAAGACAAAAGTTCTCGAATGAAGAAGCACCTGGCAACGGGAATCAGATTATCGGCGCAGTCGTGAACTAAAACAACTTTTTTTTTAGAAAAAAAGAAAAAAGAGATTGTGCCTTTAAAAAAAGGGGGAAAGAAGCACCTTTGCAAATGCTTGCCAATGCTTGTAAATGTTTGGTTTTGAATTCCCAAAACTGTCGAGTCGGTCCCCGGATGCCGAGACGCTGTGTTCCTTTTTCTTTTTTCTTTTTCTCCCCTCCGTTCCTCCGTTCTTCTCTACCATTCCTTCTTCTTCTCGTCCATGGAGACGCCGCCGGGACCCAGGGCCACCACGAGAAGCAGGCCTCCGATGACCGACATGGTTTGGAAAAAGTCGTACTTGAGGAAATCGTGCATAGGCTTGTAGCCGGGGACAGTCCAGAAAGCGTTGAAATACAGGTTGATGGCAAAGAGCCAGATGACCAGAGTCAAGGCCGCCAGCTTGGTTTTGAACCCGATGGCCACCAGGATGATCAGCACCGTGCCCACCATGTTCTGCAGGATCTGCGGCAACCGGGAAGAACAGACCGTGAATGAGAGCTAGGCAGAAACAGACACAGAGCTAACCCCCCCCAAAAAAACCCCACTTAGCAACAGAAATTTAGGGACTCAATTGCTGTCGTAAGCCGAGGACTGCCTGTGTGCTTTGACGCTTACTCGGTCCAAATAAATCCCATAGAAGAGGAAATTTCATTTTGATGTATGCCGATTGGTGTACTTTAAAAGTGACAATAAAGTTATTATTATTAAACACCTGGAATTCGGATTTAATACCGTCTTAAATCTATAAATGCATCTATCCATCTCTCTGGTCAATTGAATAAACACATTTCTGTTCAATTTTAACATCGAAGGCTTTAACACCTCGCGTTTTGGATGTTGCGAGCCACCCAGAGTTACCATTTTAGAATTATAAATTATAATTATAGAATGATAATAATCATAAAAGCGAGGTCATGTGGCTGTGGGACCCTGTAAATGGCCCAAGCGCAGTCATATGACCATGCAGGGGACGTCTGTCGGAATTCCGAAACCGGGTGATCCCTTTCGAGGGAGGGGGGAGTCTGTCATAACATCAAACAGTTGCTAAGCGACAAGTCCTAATTTGAGGACTCCTTGCATCTTGTGGAACACCTGAGCTGATTGTATCTTCCAATTATGTTAGGCACTTACCGAAAAGAAGCTAACATCTAAATGCAGGAGGGTCATAAACATGAGGACTAGAAGCACTCGTCCCCCCAGCTGCATGTATTGCTTCGGGGAGCTTTCCCGCATGGTAGGTACTCCGGCAAACATGCTTTTTCCTTCCGACCGAGACTCCGCCAGCAGCAACAGCAAACCCCCTCCTAGAGCAAGATTTCTGCAAGGAGAGAGAGAAGAGACACCCCCCCCCAAAAAAAATTCGTAATATTTGGCACAACCAAAACTTGCAAAATCTTTTCACCCACGTCAACAGAGGTGGAAATGTTTCCAGACCACATTCCGTATCCTTCTGGGGGTTCCCTGTCTCCTTTGGGGGCCATTTTTAAAGGACTGTAAATTTGACAAGCAAGGCAGTTAAATTAAAGAGCCCGTTTTGTCTAGGTGTTAAGGCACCAGGGTGGAAACTGGGTGATGGTGAGTTCTAGTCTTGCTTTATCCATGGCCAGCTGGGTGACTTTGGGCCGAACACCAGGAGTCAGGGAGTTCCAGTCCTGCCTTAGGCATGAAAGCCGGCTGGGTGACTTTGGGCCGAACACCAGGAGTCAGGGAATTCTAGCCCTATCTTAGGCATGAAAGCCAGCTGGGTGACTTTGGGCCGAACACCAGGAGTCAGGGAGTTCCAGTCCTGCCTTAGGCATGAAAGCCGGCTGGGTGATTTTGGGCCGAACACCAGGAGTCAGGGAGTTCTAGTCCTGCCTTAGGCATGAAAGCTGGCTGGCTGACTTTGGGCCAATCACCAAGAGACGGTGAGTTCTAGTTCCATCTCAGGCACGAAAGCAGCTAGGTGACTTTGGGCCAATTGCCAGGAGACTGGGAGTTCTAGTCCCGAATTTTTATTTTATTTTATTTTTTTTCGGACCGGGTGCTACAAGATCGGTTCGCAAGGGGTTCTAAGCTCGGTTAGAATAAGTGTGTGAAGCAACGCAAAGTGAGACATACCTCATCAAAAACTTCAAGTCCCATAAAATGCTGTATGCAATTGTCTAGAAGGGGGGAGGGAGAAAAAAAAAAGACAAGACGATGAAAACCTGAAATATATTCAGAGCCCCATTTCAATCCCGTAGGGAATTCACTCCGTTTTCCGAGACAGGTTTTGGAAAGGAGAAATGGGCGCGGTTTCTCACCTGTAACGCAATAATTCCGAATAATCCAAAGCAGGCGTATTGGACAAAATTCCTGCTCAGCACCAGAATGCAACCGCCTAGGAGAAGAAGAAGAAGAAAAATGTAAGAATGCAGGTAGTCCTCAACTTGCCAACACAACTGAGCCCAACATTTCCGTCGCTAAGTGAGACAGAAAAAAATCAAATGTCCTTGCTCTGTCCACTGCAGTTATATGCCCATCAATAAAATATCAGCTAGTTTTCCACCCCGGAATCTGTCCACTCTCTTGAGCTAAGCCCAACAGGATGATGAAATGAGAGACAGTTTGGTCTAGTGGCTAAGGCACCAGGCTAGACAGCAGAGAGATCATGAGTTCAATTCCTGCCGTAGCCAATGAAAGCCAGTTGGGTGACTTTGGGCCAATCATCGGGAATTTGGGAGTTCTAGTCCCGACTTAGCCAATGAAAGCCAGCTGGGTGACTTTGGGCCAATCACTGGGAGTTTGGGAGTTCTAGTCCCGACTTAGCCAATGAAAGCCAGCTGGGTGACTTTGGGCCAATCACTGGGAGTTTGGGAGTTCTAGTCCCGACTTAGCCAATGAAAGCCAGCTGGGTGACTTTGGGCCAATCACCGGGAGACAGTGAGTTCTAGTCCGACCTTAGGCATCTATGCCATCTGAGTGACTTTGGGCCAATTCCCAGGGGACGGTGAGTTCTAGTCCCACCCTTAGCTGGGTGACTTAGGGCAGTCCCTCTCTCTCAGCCCAACCTACTTCACAGGGCTGTGGTTGTGGGGAAAAGAGGAAGAGGAAGGAGTGTTAGGCACGTTGGCGCCTTGAGCTATTTGTAAAAATAATACAGGTGGGATACAAACAAAGAAATAAAATGGTCTCCAGCTCCTGGGTTCCAGTTCCTGACTGTGCCCCCCCGAGAAACACAACTGGCGTAAACCCCGAACCCCCCCTGGGTCGCTTACTTAATTGCCCAAAGAGGTTAATGAAGACGAAGATGGAGGCCAGCACGTAGCCGCAGTTCCACGTGCTGTTGATGTAATCTCTCTGCTCGCTCCACTGGAACCACATGCGAATCCCGTCTTCCAGGAAGGTGCTGATCAGACAGAGCCGGGCCACGTGGGGAAGGTACTGCTTCGTCACCCGCAGGAACTGTCCAGAGAAGTCAAAAGAAAGACAGGTAAAGGAAGGGCAAAAGGCCGGCTCCCCTTCTCTCCCCTGCCCCCTCCTCCATCAGATCTTCGCCGTGCAAATTATGAGGACGTCTCCTGCGTCATTATAAGTAGTCCTCAACTTATGATCACAGCTGAGCCCCACATTTTCAATGTTAAGTGAGACATTCGCTAAGTGAATTTTGCCCCATTTTAGCCACCTTTCTTGCCTCAGTCGCTAAGCGAAACACTTGTCATTAAGTTAGTAAACCGGTTGTTAAGTGAATCTGGGTTTTCCCATTTGACTTTTCTCGTCAGAAGTCGCAAAAGGGGATCACACGACCCTGGGAAACTGCAACTGTCGTAAAGATGAGTCAGCTGCCAAGCGGCCGGATTTCGATCACGTGACTACGGGGGAAACGCTGCAACGGTTGTAAATGTGAAAAAGGGTCCTAAGTCCCTTTTTTTCAGTGCCGTTAAAACTTAGAAAAGTCACTAGATGAACAGTTGAGTCGAGGATTAACTATATTTACAGCTGCCAAGTTTGGCCTGGATTTGAAATTCACGTGTTTGCATTTTGGAGGCTCAGCAGCCCTTCGCAGTCCTTGGCAGTCTCTCCATTTGCAATTTATAATGCTACTACTACAAAACAGCCAGCTTAATTCCCGTGCTCCTTTTCCTACAATTAAAAAGCCCGCACTGGGGTTTTTCAAAGATGGCAAAAAAAAAAAAAATCTCTCGCCGTTGCGCTTTGCGTGCCAATCATTTTGATTTTCTTCCAAGGAGCCAAATCAGATTGGAAGAATCTTCAAAGAGACTGAAGAGAGAGAGAGAGAGAGAGAGAGAGGAGAGAGAGAGAGAGAGAGAGAGAGAGAGAGAGAGAGAGAGAGAACACCTTGCTCGCATCAATACTAGAATTTTTTATTAGCTTTAAGGATTTGTGGCTTTTAAAGGAACAAGTTTCTAGCCCTTGTGGTTATAACCTCCCCCCCCACCTTCCCAACAAAGGAAAAAAAAATCCCTGACGCTGTGGATCATGGCTACTGAAACCTCAGACAGCAGAAGTACAGTAGCTGCAAAAAGATTTGCAGCAAGGAGAGAAAACACGGCCAGCAACTCCGTGCTTGCAAAATCGGACTAATTATACAGTACAGTGATTGCACAAGGAGAAGAAGAAGAAGACGTAATGCATGTTTTCTTAGTTTCTATCGTTTGCCCCGTTTTTTCTTCCATTGCTAAGCAAAATGGTTATTATGAGTAGTGCCCAAATTATGACTTTCTTGCTGCAGTTGTTAAATGAATCACTGCAGCCGTTAAATGAATCTGACTTCCCCATTGACTTTGCTTGAGGTTGCAAATGGCAATCACAGAGAGAGAGAGAGAGAGAGAGAGAGAGAGAGAGACACACACACAGAGAGACACACCAGGATGTTGCAACCACCCTAAATAAATATTGGTTGCCCAAACGCCTGCATTTTGCTCGTACAGGGATGCTGTGAACGGTCGCAAGTGCGAGGACTGATCCTAAGCCACTTTGTTCAGTGGTGTTGTAATTTCAGTCGGTATACAAATCGTTACAAGTTGAGGACATCCTTCACGTCATCAATCCCTCTCTGTAAAATCAAGCCAAGATCATAGACTTTTCAGATACTCCCTATTTCAAAACAAATTATTTTTTCCTGGAAAGCACCCTGAGATTTGGGACTCCCCAAATGAACAGATAAAATTATACACAGATGGATCACGCGGATTAAAATTACACAGGTAAGAATCTGGGGGTTCAAACCCCACAGTTAACCCTGGACCGCCTCAAAACATGTTTATTTTATTTCTCGGTTCAATTGATGTGCTGCCCGTCTCACCATCGAGAAGACTTTTGAAACGTATTCTAAACGTATTCTGACTTACAACAGGACGCAACCATCTACAGCGGTTAGATAGGCTTAGTAGAAAAGCGGAAACGAGATCCAATCTTGGTGGAGGCGTCTCTGCACGCAGCAAGAGCCGTGGACAGCCTCTTCAGATGTAACCACAAGCAAAGATGGTTTGCTAAATCCAATTAATACAGGTGCTCCCTGATTTACAACAGTTCATTTAGTGACTTGAAGTTAAAATGGCACTGAAAAAAGCGGTGGTTAGGATGGTTTTTCACACTTACGGCCGATACAGCATCCCCAGGATCACGTGATCCAAGATTCAGACACTTGGAAACTGACTCACATTTATGACGGTCACACAGCTCCGGGGTCATGTGATCCCCTTTTGCAGACTTCTGACAAGCCAAGTCAATGGGGATTATCTGCGTGTATATAGTTATTGAGCAGTTTTAAAGCCGCTGGTTCTTCTTTGGCTGCCAATGAAATGGCTGCAGCAGATCAATCAATTAATGATCAATTAATCTGTCCAAGTTAAGGGCAAACATAACCTTTCGCAGTGCCAGGTGGTTCCTAGCGCTCATGTTGTGCTAGCAATGTAACCAGAGATCTGGAGAGGAATCAACAGCAGGAAAGAACAAATAAACACAGCCAACCCACTGATAACAAACCAAGACATGAGAACGGTGATTCATTGAGATTGTTTTTGCAGCTTGAAATGTTAGGTTTACTGCAATGGTGGGTTTGCTATATGGGAAGACAGCCGAGATCGTAGATTTATTGAAAGGGACCTTTTTCTGCCAATGTTTAGGGGCTCGGCATGTTGTGTGAATTAGCCCACAATGAACAAAACGCACATGAAATGGGGCAAGGTGATCCTGACCACAGTAGTATAATTTGCGGTGTCAGACCTACGTTGCTAATGAAATAAACCCAGTTTATCAATAGACGAGAATATTTGTAGGCCAGGGTTGAAATGAGGGGTCCTGGTGCTCTCTGAGATTGGTGGTTTTTGAAAAAGATGTTTCATGACCCAACTAGGGTACATCATCAGTACTAGAAGGGAGTGGGGTGTGTGTGGAGAGGAGGAGGAGGAGGAGGAGGAGGAGGAGGAGGAGGAAAACTGTGGGGTCCTTTGTGCTCTCTGAGCTTGTTTGTTTTCTTGTAGACATTGGATTACCCAACTAGGTAACATCATCAGTGCTAGAATGGAATAGGATTTGGGGAGGGATGTTCTTGGCAGTCTCTGAGCTTGGTGGGTTTCCTGCAGACGTTTCATTATCCGACCAGCCTCAGGTAGCACTGATGATGTTACCTAGTTGGGTAGTGAAACGTCTGCAACAAAACGTCCAAACTCAGAGGGCCCTAAAGACCCCCCCCAAATTCGATTTATATCGTATTCTGAAAAGGCCAAATTGTAGATTTGTTTTTTTAAAAAAATTATAGCCTAGGAAAAAACAGACCGGCCAAGTCACCTCTTGGATCCTTTCCATGGTCAAAGATAACTGGCAAGGTTCTTCTTACCAGCCCTTGACTGGACTTTTTTTTTATGTTTTTCATTGTTCGTGTTTACTTTTCAACAGCAGATGAATACTCATTTAAAAAGGAAAAAAAAAGGCAAGCCAAAAGAAGGCAGCCTGACCTAGCTTTTTGCCCTGCTCATAGGGTGTGTGTGTGTGTGTGTGTGTGTGTGAGAGAGAGAGAGAGAGAGAGAGAGAGAGAGAGAGAGAGAGAGAGAGAGAGAGAAATAACACAGGGACAGAAAGAAGTTTAAAGAAGGGCTAACTCACAATTCGCCAAACTAGCCAACATGACCAATTAGTCACGCATATCCTTGGAAAGTTGGGGCAAGCGGCACCACGACAATCCATCTAAAACGCTGGAGCGAAGCCGCTGATATTTTCATTCATTTTATTCACAGAGAAGGCTGAGCAGGAAGGTTTTCAAAACCTTGTTTTGTGTCCTGTCAGCTTATCTTACTCAGCACAATATGATCGATTTTTTTTTTTAAGAACTAAGATTAATCCTTATCCAGCCAAGCATGCGTGTGGTTCATTGAGCGACCGTTCAGAGTTACAACGGCACCCAGTCACTTAGCAACCCGCTTGCTTAGGGGCACAAATTCCGGTCGTATGGCGAGGACCACCTGTCCCCATCATGCTCCCACCGGCTAACTTGCGAGCAAGGAAGAGACATATAATCCAGGACATCCCAAAAAGCAGGCACGACAAACAAACAAGCCTAGATCCGACGTCAAACCAGGTTAAATTCTGGGAAGTGGCTCCAATTCCTCAGTCAAGGAAGACAAAAAAAACCCCAGCTGCCAGCTCTGTTAGGCCGGATCTACCATTTTGTAGAGGAACGTGTGCGTTTTTTGCCGAGGGCCGCCCTAGACCATCTCTAGCCCCGAAGCCGTGGTTTACAGCCCAGGCTGTGTGCCAGGCTAAACCGAAACTTATTCAGCAACCATGGTTAACACTGGCCATCTTAGCCTGGGGTGGGCCTCTTTTTTCCCCCGTGGCAGAAGGAAGAAAAGCCATCCTTTTTTTTTCCTTTTTTAAAAAAGGGGGGGCCTTTTGTTCAGCCAAATCTCCCCATTCAGCTCCAGAGAGCTGGGGGCAACTGCCTGGGCTACCCCCCACACCCCGCTTCCCAAATGCAGGGTCAGCTCTGATGGGGGAGAGCCCTGCTCCCCACACCCCCTCCACCAAATGGACCTCTAGACCTTTCTGCCTTCCGTTTTTGCTTTATTTGTTTATTTCTTGTTTGTTTATTTATTTTTTTGCAAAGGATAATTTTAAAAGCCAGCCAGGCACTTTCAATTCCAGGACCGTCGGCAAAAAAAAAAAAAAAAAAAAAAAGTGGAACGCAAAAAGATCGATGAAAACGGCCCGGGAAGAGACTGAGGGGGCGGGAAACCCCCCCCCCATATGACGCTCCCTCCCATCTCCCACGTTTCCCTCCCTTCCCTCCCTCGCCTCTTTGCAAACCAAAGGGTCCAGAAAGCCCCCCACCCATCCAGCCAGCCAGCCAACCACTTGGCCGGAGCCCCTCCGACCCAACCAAACCCCCACCTGGTCTGCAAAATCCTCGGCGTTGCCCATCAAGTCGTTGCTGCCCATGGCTGGTTTTTCCTCTTCCGTTGGGGCGGGGGGGGAAAAAATCTGCTGGGAAAGCCGATTTGTAAGGCACCCGCCCCCCCCGGCTCTTGGAGCGCTGCTGCTGCCGCCGCGATTGCCCAGGAAGTGGCGGAGCCGCCGCGTTCGCCTCGCCTCGCCTTGCCTGGGCTGTGCCACGTAGGCCGATCCTTAAAGGAACCGCGCGAGGGCCCGAGCAGCCGGCAGGGAGGGCGGGAGGGCGGGCGGACGGAGGGCCAGACCCACGGGAGGCGGGCAGGGAAGGGAAGCCCGGCCCCGTCTCGTCTCGTCCCGCCCAGACGGGGATCCCCCGCCTGCAGCGCCCAGGGCTGGAGAGATGCGCCGCGCGTAAAAACGCGCGCTCCGCCCGGTGCGCAAAAGCGCGGGGCCGCTTGGCCAGGAAAGAGGGTTGAGTTTTTCCCGAATTTCCGAGCGAAGAGAAAGCGCAAATGGAGGACGTTCGCACGGTCAGATGTTTCGGCTGGATTGGGCATTTGTGGGGCCTCTCCCGGTCGACTCAGCCAGCCAGATGTTCGGGCTGGATTTCCCATTTTTGGCCTAGCTGTCAAGTCATCCCAGCCAGATGTTTAGGCTGGAGATGGCATTTGGGCATTTTGATCCCCCTGTCAAGTCATCCCAGCCAGATGTTTAGGCTGGAGATGGCATTTGGGCATTTTGATCCCCCTGTCAAGTCATCCCAGCCAGATGTTTAGGCTGGAGATGGCATTTGGGCATTTTGATCCCCCTGTCAAGTCATCCCAGCCAGATGTTTAGGCTGGAGATGGCATTTTGATTGCCCTGTCAAGCCATCCCAGCCAGATATTTGGACTGAGTTTGGCATTTTGAGCCACCTCTCATGTCAGCCAACCAGATGTTTAGGCTGGATTTGGCATTTGGGGCCACCTATCAAGACAGTCAGCCAACTGGAAAGAAAAGCCATAAAATTGGGCAAACCTCACTTAACAACTGTCTTGCTTAGCAATGGAAATTTGGGGCTCAATTGTGGACGTAAATCGAGGACTCCCTATAGAGTTGGCTTTAACGGGCGTGCCAAGCCAAGAAAAACACATTATGGCTTAGTCAGTGTGACAGGTGAATCCATCATTCAAACGTCTCCAAAAGTCCAAACATAAGAGTTTCTACAAAACGACCTGTATTTATATGCTTATGAACGTACTAAAAAGAAGTGGGTGGTACAATTTACCTTGCCAAAAGTCATCTCTCTTCCAACCAGAATATTCCCCTAGTAAGTAGCTTGCTTAAGAAATCTGTTTTCCATGATGTGTCCATCTGCTTACCTGGAACAGATGTTAAAATAAACTGGTCTGTAATTTCCAGGAACTTCGCAAATTCTTTGGGTGCCATTTTAATGCCGAGTCTAAATGACATTGGGGAATTTCTCATTTCAGTGGTATTTTAACCTGTTTACTTTCCCCAAGTTATCCTCTGGACTTGTACTCGGTTAATGTTTGATTGGTCAACAAAGCTGACCATTGTCTTTTGCCCTCCTTCTGTTCTTAAAACACCCTTTCTGGAAAAAAAAAAGTTAATTTAGGTAGAAGTACACTGTGCCTATATTTTTCTGCAATGAAGACGGATGCAAAGAATTAATTTAGCTGTTCTCTGTGTCTTTAGCTTTCACACAATTATAATTTGTGAGGTCCTAGGTGCTCTTTGAACTTGGTGGTTTTCTAGCCAGCACTGATGATGTTACCCAGTTGGGTGTCAAGAAAACAACCAAGCTCAGAGTGCACCAACCTGAATTATGAATATTTTGTTTTATCCATGCCTTTTAATTTCCCATCTTTAACTTTCAAGTCGATATTCTGCTTCTGATGTATTTAAGGCTATTATTTTGGACTCAATATCCCTTCCACATGGATTATTTCAAGAGTTTGTTTTTAAATCCGCAAATCCTTCCTTCCATTATTGTTAACAGTGAGAAGAGCCTTTTTTTCACGTTTCCGGATCACTTTCCTTTCCTTTGCAAACGGTCCCTCCAAATAATTCTGCAGAGGCTCAAAGACCCCTTGAGTTTTCCAAACGGAAAAGACCCCCCCGTGTCAAAATAGTTTGTCTGTTTGGTGCATTTCCAGGGGGGGGGGATTTTGGGGTGTGTGTGTGGCTGGGCGGGGGGGGGGGAGAGAGAGCCCAATAAAAGCACTTTGCGCCTTTGCCAGATCACGGAGCGAATCTCTTTGCGAGTTGAAATCTGTTTTGTTCTTTTTTCTCGGAACGTTCTGACCGATTGATTGATTTAGGAAAGGAATACGGAATGGGGAGTGGGCGGAAAGGGGAGAGAGCTAGAGAAAACAGACAGGGAGGGGCAGGAAAGAACGATCTCCGCGGGGAGGGGGCTAGAACCGTTTACGCCCGACGCCCCCGCCCCATTATTGTTCAGCCATGGAGAAATACCAGGTCTGGGGTGGCGAAGCTCGCGGCGGGGAGAGGGAATAGGACACTGGACCCCCCCCCCCTTTTTCAGGAAAGAGAAAAGACTCGTTTCTGAAAAGGGGGTCTTGTCTGAAATGGTCTAGGGTCTCCTGCTTGAGCAAGGGGTTGGACTAGAAGACCTTCAGGGTCCCTTCCAGCTCTATTCGGTTTGATTTGATTGATCCGTACCCAGACTAAACAATGCAGTGGGCGAGCATCTCCCCCTCTTCACACAGCTGGGTGGTTGGTGGGTCAGGCCAGGAGGCAGTTTAAGCAACAGTTAAAGAAACCATGGTTTAGTGTAATGTGTGAAACCAATTACAATGATTGTGTGTATGCATGTACATACGTGCATGTGTGTGTGTGTGTGTCTAGCTGTACATACATAATTAGATTAGGCAAAATAGAGATAGATAGATAGATAGATAGATAGATAGATAGATAGATAGATAGATAGATAGATGGATGGATGGATGGATGGATGGATGGATGGATGGATGGATGGATGTAAAGATTGAGAGAGATTAGATGAGATAGACAGGCTAGATAAATATAGAGGGGGCAGGTAATTGGATGAGATAAAAAGATTAGATAGATAGATAGATAGATAGATAGATAGATAGATAGATAGATAGATAGGTAGATAGGTAGGTAGGTAGGTAGGTAGGTAGGTAGGTACCATAGATAGATAGATAGATAGATAGATAGATAGATAGATAGATAGATAGATAGATAGATAGATAGATAGATAGATAGATAGATAAAGACAGACAGACAGACAGACAGACAGATCAAGATTGAGAGAGAGATGAGATAGATATAGAAAGATGGATAGGTAGACAGATGGACACAAGGCATGAGCTGGGCCATTATAGAGTACTTGTATAATATTATTAAAATCGGATCTGTTTGCTTCCGAGGCAGATTGTGAAGGAGCTGCCCCCGGGGGCTCTGGGAACGATGCTGGTGGTGGAATCCATGGCAAAAGGAAAAGACACCGCAAGAAAGAAATACATGTTGAAAAAGGTGAGAGGGATGCACGGAAACGCAGGTCGCCATGGCAACAGGATGCAGTTCCCCAAAAGACATCCCTGTGAATTTTCTCAGAGGCCAACCTCGCAGGTCGAAACAACACAGATGGAGCATTTTTCAGAATAAAATCAGCTTTGTGATTCCCTCATAAATGGAACAAAATCAGGTTTAGGGTCCATCAGCCTAGCCATAGCCGGGACTTCATCGGCGGGTTTAGCCTTGCGGTCTCTTCTGAAGGATTTCAAGTGGATGTTCAGCCTTTGATCTGCACTCTGTTTAATGTTCACCAAAGTCTTTCTGCTTCTTTAAACATAAAACTGGAATTAAAAGCAGCCGCTGGCAGGAACGAATATTGTCAGTGTCTGGCCAAATGCTCAGCTTGGCAGAGAAAAGGAAATTTTTACAGGTAGTCCTTGACTTACAACTTAAGTTTCTGTTGCTATGCGAGATGGTCGTTAAGCGAATTTTGTCTCATTTTATGACTTTTCTTGCCACAGTGGTTAGGTGAATCGCTGCGGTGGTTAAGTTAGTAACACGGTCGTTAAGTGGATCTGGTTTCCCCCATTGGCTTTGCTTGTCAGACCGTCGTAAGAGGGGATCACATGATCCCGGGACACTGCAACCATCATAAATACAAGTCCATTGCCAAGGGTTTGAATTTTGATCATGTGTCCGTGGGTTGCAATGTTCCTCAGTGTCAAAAGTGGTCATGTCACTTTTTTTAGAGTCGTTATCACGTTAAACAGTCACTAAATAAACGGTTGTAAGTTGAGGACTACCTGTATTCAAAAAAGAGGAAATGTATTTATTTTTATACATTTGTTTCTTAGTTGGTGTTGGTTTGTTCATTTTTTTTAATCGTGGTATATTTTAAACTTTAATCAAAATGTTTTGACTGGGTCTGTTTTTGGGCAGGTCGAATGCATTGATGAAAATCAGGCGAATGATGCACTCAAAGAGGTAATCATCCTTATTTAAATTGCACCCAGTGAAATAATGTGAGATCTTTGGCTGTTGTGCCTGGGAAAACATATGCCGGGATGTGTGTCATTAAGTGTGAAAACGGATCATAAGTCACTTTTTTTCAGAGTGCTTGTAACTTTGAACGGTCACTAAACAAATTGTCGAGGACTCATTGTGTACCTTTAATTCTCTCCCACTTGACTTTGTCTGGTTCAGACAAGCCAACTAGTATCTGACATTATTACAGTGGTTTAGTTGTCTGAAATGGTATAGGGTTTCCTGCTTGAACAGGGGGTTGGACTAGATGACCTCCAAGGTCCCTTCCAACTTTATTATTAATTATTATCTAAACAATTTAGGCACCACATAAAAACCTGAGCGCAATCTAGGCACAGATTTCAAATTTAGCTTTGTAAGGTCGTTCTTAAGCACAGTTAGAAAAAAAAAGACTCTCTTTTTTTCCCTGATGGGCCATTTTTTTCCTACAGGTGATGGAGCTGTTGAAACTAAAGCATAAGAATATTTGTGCCTACAAGGAATTCTTTATCATCTGGGACAACAAGGTGAGAAACGGGATCCCTGAAGTTGCAAGCATCCTGCAAGGTTTTTTTTAGAATTGAATGGGGCTGGGCAACAGCTGGGGGGACTTGGCCCTCAGCGGAATTGATAGAATAATTGTATATACACTATGATAGCTGTAAATAAAATTGGTGTGAGAACTGGGTGATTTGAATACAGCTAGTCTTTGAGTTACGACGATTGAACTCAAAATCTCTGTTGCTAAGCAAGGTGGCTGGGAAGCGAATTTCACCCCATTTTACGACTGTTCTTGCCACAGTCTCGTTCAGTGAATCCCTGCAGTTAGCAACAGGAATGTTAAGTAGGCGTCCCCCGTTGACTTCGCTTGTCAGGCCGCAAAAGGGGGATCACGTCGTAAATAGGAGCCAGTTGCCCAGGATCTGGATTCTGATCATCTGACCCTTCTCTTTTCAGATTTCTTCTCTCTTCCTTTGCCTGGTGATGCACCATTCCCACCACGAAGATCTGTTCTCGCGTATCAAAGCTAAGAGGCTAAAACACGAGAAGTTTCCAAACAAGGTCCAATCAAAGCTGGCAGAACCGTCCTGATTTTTTCAAATCTGTTTGGGTTTCGTTGTTGTTGGGTTTTTTTGTAGAAATCAATCTACTTCTTGGAATGTTGGGTGAACTAGCTATGATCATATTCGGGCCATAACGTGGTGGCTTTATTTGAGCTAAGCACGTTGGGGGAACACAAGCCAGTGTGTTTTGTTAACCTGGATCTGTGGGAAGAGGGTTAGGGTTGCAAACTGGCGTAAACCCCAAGTAATTGCAATCTCAAACTTGAAAATGCACTGCAGCAAATTCTTTTAAATTGCAGATTGCAAATGCAGCCCTCCTCGGTTTACGAAGGAGCAGAATTAACATTGCTGAATCAGATGGTGGCTAAAGGGGAGATGCACCTGGCCTTTTCTGCAACGGTTGATAAGCAAATTATTGTGGTCGTTAAATGAATCGTGTGGTCGTTAAACAAATCCGGCTTCCCCCACTGACTTTGTTTATTGGAAGCCTGCTGGGAAAATCCTTTCCTCAATCAATTAATCAATCATCAATCTTTGGAGGAAGAACGGATCCATTGCTTGAGAAATTCCAGGACGGGCATAAAACACGCCTTTGTCAACTTGAAATTACCATTTGTCAAAATGAAATTGTAATTTCATTTCCTCACCCTCTTTAATTGTTGAGTCAAGAACTCTCCCTTCTTCCTAAACCGGCTCTCTTGTTTCTCTCCGCAGGCGATTCGGATGTTCTTAGGTCAGATGGTGGATGTCTTAGTTTACCTCCATCGGCTCAAAATTTTTCACCGGTGAAAAGGATTTGATTGTTTGTTTGTTTTTTAGCAGAAGGCACACGACCCCCATCGGCTTGAGGGTGGCTTGGTGGGTTCAGCCCCTGTTCCAAATGGGGAGGGTCTGGCCCACTGGGAAACGATGCTGTGGTGTTTTAAGGGGTAAAATGGTACATAAAGTGACCCAAATATTTACCCCAGCCCAATCTGGATCAGGGACTTCTAACGGGCTGATTCTCCCGCTACTACTGTAGGCAGTCAATCAACTTACAACATCCCCTTACAAGAAGTTGTTTGGGGGGGGGCAGGGGGCTGAATCTGGCCCTCTTCTGCGGTATTTCAGGAATCTCAAACCATCTAACATCCTTTCTGCTGGGGAAGCGTCTTTCATGCTTTGTGATTTCAGCTCGGAAACCCTCATGGCCGATGAGATAAAATGGAAAATCAGGGCTGAAGAAGGTAAGTCGCACCACGGAAAGGCATCTGAATAGAATAGAGCTGGAAGGGGACCTTGGAGGTCTTCTAGTCCAGCCCCCCCTCCCATTCAAGCAGGAGAACCTACACCATCTCAGACAAGTGACTGTCTCTAGCCAGTTTTTCTTAGCGACAGAGTTTTTGGGCTCAACGTCGTAACTCAAATCTGCTCTTTGTGGCAACTTCAAAATTGTCCCGGTGGGTTTCCTTTCCCGCAGAGCCCGATTCTAAATGCTGGATGGCTCCGGAGGCGTTCCATTTTTCTTTCAGTGACAAATCTGACATTTGGTCGTTGGGCTCTATTTTGCTGGACATGACTGCCTGTTCTCTCTCGGAGGTACGTGGCGGCGTTCCCGGCAAGGGCACACAATAAAAGCTTGCAAATTTTAAAGTCTTGCGAGGTGACGGCAAGGGAGGGCGATAAAAGCAATTTCAAGATGGAAAGCGTCGTGATTTGTCAATGTTTAAATTTATTTATTTATTTATTCAATTTATATACTGCCCTATCTCCCTTACGGGACTCAGGGCGGTGAACAGGCGATACTAAAAACCACGATAATAAATAAATAGTTTCTGTGTTAAAATCAAATTAAATAACAGGCCTGTTCTAAAAACACACCCATACAAAACCCCCCACTAAAACATAATCAAACTACGCCAGGCCGGCCGCACGGAATAGATGGGCCTTCAGGGCTCGGCGAAAAAGGCGCAGGTCCGCAACTGTACGTAGGTCGGGGGGCAGGTCATTCCAGAGGGCAGGAGCTGCCACAGAGAAGGCCCTCCCCCTGGGGGTCGCCAGCCGGCATTGTCTGGCCGACGGCACACTAAGGAGGCCCTCTCTGTGGGAGCGGACTGGCCGAAGGGAGGTGTTTGGTAGGAGGCGGTCTTGCAAATACCTAGGTCCATTGCCGTGGAGCGCTTTAAAAGTTGTTACTAACACCTTGAAGCGCACCCGGAAGGCCACCGGCAGCCAGTGCAGCTGGCGCAGGAGAGGTGTTACATGGGAGCATCAATGTTTAAATGATAAACTCGCGCTGCAAATTCCAGCTTTGGGAAAGGATGTCTGGGCACAGATCTCAAGTTCAGAGAGAATGTCTTTTGAAAACTGGTGCACAAACCAATTTAGCAGATGTTCCTCTGTTAAACGCGGGAAAAAGCTGACGTCTGCCACGTACTTTACAAGCATTTCATTCGAAGCTACAGTGGTGCTGGGGGAAAAAAAGTCCTCACACTTACGACTGTTGTAGTGTTCCCACGGTCACGCGATCAAAATCCCGATGCTTGGCAACTGGCAGGTACTTAGGACAGTTGCACTGTCCAGGGGTCATGTGACCTTATGCCCTTCCCAGCTGGCTTCTGACAAGCCAAGTCAGTGTGGGAAGCCAGAATCACTCGTGATTCACTTAAAACGAGTGCAGTGGTTCACTTAACAACCGTGTGGGGGGGGGAAGGACATAAAATCGGGTGCCACTCATTCCACGACGGAACCAGGTTGCAAAAGACCTTGCTGGGGAGGTCTGTTGTAAGAGTGAACAATTGCTAAGTGCTAGGTGATCTGTCGTAAATAGAAGACTGGCTTGCACTATGAATGGATTACTGTTCTTCGGCGTCCTGTTAAGAATCTCTCTGGGTTGTGTGTGTTTGTAGGTGAAAGAGCCCGTGTTGTTACTGCACAACATTAAGAAGGAGGCCACAGCTCTTGAGGCGGCTTTGAGTGAGATGAAGAAACGGAAACCTTCGCTGTCCTCTCTGCTTTTTCTGATGCTGAAAATTGATCCTTCTGTGAGGCCCACCGCAGAGTGAGTTTCTCCCATTAGAATAGAGCTGAAAGGGACCTTGGAGGTCTTCTAGTCCATCCCCCTGCTCGAGCAGGAGACCCTATGCCCTTTCAGACAAATGGCACTCCAATCTCTTCTTGAAAGCCTCCCGTGATGGAGCACCCACCACTTCTGGAGGCAAGGAGTTCCACTGGTCGATTGTTCTCAATGTTAGGAAGTTTCTCCTTGGTTCCAGGTTGCTTCTCTCCTCGATCAGTTTCCATCCGTTGCTTCTTGTCCTGTCGTTTGGTGCTTTGGAGAAGAGGTTGACCCCCCCTCTTCTTTGTGGCAGCCCCTCAAAAATTGTTTCTCTCTTTTTTCTGTCATTTTAGGGAGCTGGTTGAAAATCCACTTATCCGAGAATGCCTCATTGAAGCCAAATCTCCTTTAATAAAGGTGGCGAAAAAACTTCCTCCAGGTTTCCTGGATATAATTCAGACGAATAGGATCCAAACAATTTTAGGTAATGCTGGCTAAGTAATTTAACATACCACTTTCATGTTGGGCTGGTTTTTTTTCCCCTTTCATGTCTTAAGGAACACAATACAGAGAAAGTCATTTCTGGCTATTTTCGAAGCTATAACTGTATACTATGTAGAACAATTCAGTAATTAACGGGGGGAAAATATCTCAAGTGACTGGATAAACTTGATGGAAGCGAGAATTCAATCCTTAATCAGAAATAAGTCCTGTGAAAATCAAGGGGAGTTAACTTCTAATAAAAGAACGTGGGCTGAATATTTGTTTTGACCAAGTGTGAGATGCCTCTGAGGATTAAGGAAGATTTCAGGAAAAAAAAATCTTTCCTTGCACATTTGTGCAAACGCATCAAGAGAATTGAAACTGGAGCTTCTATAGAACATTTTGTTAAAAAAAAATTGTAAGGTGGATCCCACGGGAAGTTGCTTTTTTATTTTTAATTCTGCAGAATTCATGATGTCTTACCCAGAAGTTGAGGAAGCGCAAGAAAAGGGCATTGAACGTCTCAACAGCCTGTTGAATGAGGGGGAAAGTACGTATTTTTTTTCCACGTGACTCTTTCCTTTAAGTTCATCTTCTTCCAGGTTGTCCTTGATTGGCAACTATGCATTTGGTGACCGTTCAAAGTTACAGTGACACTGGAAAAAAGGGGGATTTACAACTCGTCCTCGCATTTATGACTATTGTAGCATCCCCAAGGTCAAATTTGGGTCCTTGGCAACTGGCATGTATTCATGATAGTTGCAGAATCCCAGGGTCATGTAATCAACTGTTTATGACCTTCCCAACAACTCAATGGGTGGGGGGGGGAAGCTGGATCTGCTTAATGACTGTGTGATTCATTTAACAACTGAGCAACCAAGGCAAAACAGTAGGTATCAAGCGTGACTCATTTAAGAAACGCTTTGCTTAACAATGGCCCCTAATTGTAGACGTAAGTCAAGGACTATCTATATTTCAACATATTGGGTTCTTTGATGATCAAGACCCAGGTTCTGGACTTGAGTGGGCTGAGAATGCTAAGATTATACCCTGCGATGCTTTTTTTTTTCTCCCACATTTCAATATTTTGCTGAAGTTGTCGTCCTACCCTGATTTAAGGTGTAGAAGCCTCAATGGCTGAGCCATACAACCTAACAACATCACCATAACGAGTGGAAAATAGGAATTCAGACCCTGAGCTTTATGTGTGCAGATTTATTGTGTTATTGGACAACAGATCTAGGTTAGCCATCCTCAGATTAATTTCTGATACAGTACTGCCCAAAGAACGTCCAAAGCCAGGCTGGAAATTCACGTTTTAAAACAAGGCTGGTGCTGGGACTGTAGCTGCTGCCTGCTGGTCTAATCGCCTGTGGTTATCAGTCTGATTTCCAGAATCCCTTCGCAAATGATCCGTTTTAATCTGGATTTCCAAGCATTTCCCGTTCAAGAGAGAAATAAAGCCGCCCGTTGGTGCTAAAATGCAGGAGAGTTATAATTAGGCACGAAAAACGAACGTGAACAGCTGCAGCTTCTTCCCCCCCCCCAGTTGATGTCAAGGTGTTCCTTCACCTGGTGGATCCGGTGATCGGTGCCATGAACAAACACAACGATTCCCTTGAGACACTGTTGGCTGGATTTTCGTTGCTGCTCGGAATCACCGGGAGAGGTGAGAAGACCAGCAACCCTCAGGTTCTCCGTGATCACCCAAATAATTATTTATTGTTCCTTAATTCTAATAATAATAATAATGATAAAGTTGGAAGGGACCTTGGAGGTCATCTAGTCCAACCCCCTGCCCAACAAAGGGCCTAGAGGTTTCTGGGCTCAATTTCTGCTTTTGACAGCTGTCACTCAGAACTTGAACGTGGAGATACTGGCTGAGGAGGACCATCTCAGCTGCCTGCTGAATTCGATGAGGACCCATCCAGACCACGAAGACCTGCTTTGCATGATCATCTCCTTGTTTATGATTATGTCCTCCAACGGTACGGTGCTCTCGCCCAGCCCGGTGGCCTCGCCGGCTGGGAATTCTAGCACAGCTCCGATTACACAAGCTCTGCCATCCTGCCCCGTTTGTTCACCACCACCCTCTCTTTTTTCTGCCACTTTCTAGAAGCCGCTGCCGCAGCCCTCCGGGGAGCCAACATTTTCACAGATGTCTTGACCACCTTGTGTCGTTTTGCTCACAACAAAGAGCTCTGCCTTGCTTGCTGTGGCCTCATTTGGACCCTGGCTGTAAACGGTGGGTAGGAAAGAAAAAAAAAAAGCCACCATACACCTCCGATTGTGCAGCTGGAAAATATGGCCTCTGTTTGGACAGGCGTCCCTAGCTCTTCCAGATGTTTGTAAGCCATTTGGGGTGGAGAAAAACCTATTGCGCCGATTTAGGAGGAAGACAGGCAGTGGATGGGTTGATGAAAGCAGCCAGGTTAATCGAGCATAAGGTGTAGTACAGGTAGTCCTCAATTTACAGCCACTTGCTTAGCGACCTAGAACGAAGGAGACATTTCCTGACAGTGACGACAATTCATCAGTGGAACGGCTTGCCTCCGGAAGTTGTGGGTGCTCCAACACTGGAGGATTTCAAGAAGAGACTGGACGGCCATTTGTCTGGAATGGTCTAGCATCTCCCTCATTTAGTGTGGGGTGCCAGCTGCAAGGGCTAAGCCACAACACAAATAGATGTTGGACAACCATTTGTCTGAAATGGTATAAGGCTTCTTGCCTGAGCAGGGGTGGGGTGGATTAGAAGACCTCCAAGGTCCCTTCTATTATTCTGTTATCTGAAGTTATTTTGGGCTCGGCTGAGGACCAAGTATACTGCACTTCGTGATGACTGTTGTGGCCCTTTTTTTGTCAATTCAGTGGCCGACGTGGCCGAGAGCCCACTGAAATACGCCACTGAGCTGGTCTCCGTCATCCTCCACTTGCATCTCCCCCACGTGGAAGTCGCAGAAATGGCCGTCAGCGCTTTTTGGGCCCTTTCTCTTCACGGTGAGTCTCCTGAGCCAGGAGGAAGATGGGCACTCAATCACATAATCAGGGATGGAACTTCTCCTGTAAGTTGTTGTGCTCGTAAGTCAAGACAGACTCCGTTTTAGGACAATTTCATGGGGGTTCTTAAGCAAGTCAAGTGAATACAGCTTCCTCCAGCGGACATTTTTTGACAAAATTGGGCAGAAACAATACAGTTTCTCCCAGGGGGGCGTTTTTTTTTTTCTTTTTTCAAAAAAACCCCACAAATTACGATTGCGTGTCCCAACGAGTCGTAAGTACGAAACCAGGGCTTGCCCAGCGTCCCAACTGCAATCCTGTGACCGTGGTGTGTGTGTGTGTGTGTGTGCCACAGCTGTAAGGTACGCGTAGAGTTCACAAGTCGTTTTTCCCACGGCCATCGTAACTTTGAACAAACAGTCGTTAACTTGAGGATTGCTTGTCTGACGTTGAAGAAACCACATACTGAGTTCTACTAGGCCGGTTCATTTAAAAAAATTTTTTTGCTTTCCGTTTCCTTTGCACCACCTTTTTGGAAATATAATAATCGTCATCGTAATTTCGTGGGATGTTTTCCGGTTTCCCTTGCAGGATGCATAGATGAAGTCAAATATGAACCGTATTCCCTGCTTCTGCTGGAAGCAATGAGGCAGCATCCGGACAGCGCTGTGTTGGTGAAAAATGCTTGCCTTGCCCTGGCCAGCCTTCTGAGGACATCCGGTACGGGTTTCCAAGCCAGGCCTTGAACTCCATCGCTTGGTAGATGGAACACAGTCCCCGACTTACGACCACAAAAAAAATGAGCCCCAAATTCCCGTTGCTTAGTGAGAGAGTTGAGTTTTGCCCCATTTTACGAGCTTCCCTGCCACCCTTAGCCACACGATTAACTTCCCCATCGACTTTGCATGTCGGAAGGTCACAAAAGGGGGGTCCCGTGACCCTGGGACTCTGCAACAGTCCTAAGTACATGCCAGTTGCCAAGCATCTGAATTTTGATCACGTGGCCGTGGGGAGGCCACAACGGCTGTGAAGTCATTGGCACAATGGCTGTGAAGCAACGGATGGAAACTGATCAAGGAGAGAAGCGACCTAGAACGAAGGAGAAACTCCCTGACAGTTAGAACAATTAACCAGTGGAACAACCTGCCTCCAGAAGCGGTGAATGCTCCAACACTGGAAGTTTTTAAGAAGAGACTGGACAGCCATTTGTCTGAAATGGTATAGGGTTTCCTGCCTGAGCAGGGGGTTGGACTAGAAGACCTCCAAGGTCCCTTCCAACTTTATTATTGTTATGATTAAGTCTGAAAAATGGTCCTAAGCCAATTTTTTTCGGTGCGGTGGTAACTCCAGTGACGAAATGGTTTTAAATTGAGGGTTGCCTGTAAGTCCAGCCAGAATCCTTCTGCCCTGGGGGAAAAAAAACCTGGGAGGAACGGATTGCCAACGGTAATAACTCAAGAATATTAAGAGGCCAAGCCAGATCGGATTCAGAAAGGGAGCTGGGAGGAAACACTGGTAGGATTAGACTCTCCCTCCACAGGGCAGTTTTTATTCGAACTCATACAAAACGGCAATCACAGGATTACTTCCACACGCAGAGATACCAGCTCTATGTAGCCAGCCTAGACTGTTGTCCTTTCTTGCTTATACAAGATTTGCTGGAGGTTTAGAGGCAGGAAAATCGCATATTTAGGATACCATAATGTGCTCTGAGTGAACGGAGTGAAAGTTAGCATAGTCTGCTGGGAAAATCAGCCGGGGATTTAATAAAATCTCCCTCTTTTTTCAGAGTTATCCGGTTTCCGATTCATAGTGACAGACCAGAAGGGTAACGGGATCATCCTGCTAAAGGATTGCTACCAGGTCCACAGGGAAGATCCCGAAGTGGTGGAAAACATTTGTGTCCTGATCGACGAGATGTTTAAATACAGTAACGACGTTTGTGCAGAATCCCGTCTTGCCCAGCCAAGGAAAACCGCACAAAAATGATTCCACTTACGCCAAATCCTTTTTAATTTCTTTTAAATCACAAGACGAAATTGTGGTGGAGATGGTCTCCCACAGCGTTACCGACATGCTGATAGAAATGAAGAGCAGATTTACTTCTAGTTTGGTAAGGAGGAAGGAATATTAAGGGGATACTTTTTGTGGCAAACAAGATTTATTTTAATCCGGTCCGAAAGGGAACTCAGAAGATGGGTAAGCAAGATGACACCGGAAATTGCACTTTCTGATGCCCCAAATGTTGTATGTATTTACCTCTAGGAAATTGTGGCCCTGTCAGAAAAGGCACTCTCCAAACTGCAGAAGAAAGGTGAACTGAATTGTTTTTAAAATTTAAATGGATTTATCTAGATAAACAAAGCTTTTATTTCCTAAAAGAAAGTCCAAATCTTTTAAAGCTATGCCCTTTTTAATAAAATATAACTTTTTTCTCAATTTTTTTACTTCACAGGGCTTCTAACAAGGCACGAGCCCCAATAGATGACTTTTCTTTTATTTTTGTTTTCTTGCTCTATCAATTATTTCAAAATGAACAGGAGGGCAAAAGCTTTGCTCCCTTTTACGGAACTTCGATTATTTATTTGCAAAACGTGAATGAGCTTATATTTTGCCGAACACATTAAAGGTTGTACAATAAATAGGAAAACGAGGCGCGGTCAAGCCGTGTTTTTTTTTTTTTCAACAGACGATTGCAAGGATCAGATCCTATCATGGACTGCAGCAAAGGAAAAAGGATGAATCTTGTTTTAAAACTTTTTTGACCTACCTGGTGGCTGGAGAAGGGTGTGTACATACAGATTTAAGCAGAGAAGCCAAAATGGCACACAGAGAGAGACAGAATCTGCTTTTCTCTGCTGTATTACCGCTAATTTTGGAACCTCAAACACAATTTCAAAACCATCTGCCTAACGCAGAAGAGGTAAGGAGAAAAGATGGCTGCCATTTCAGTTAAACTTAAAACGTGTCTTCCGTTGAAGTAAAAACCCCCGATTAATGGCCAAAGCCAAGTTAAGGGCGAAGAGCAGCTGCAGGACTGATCAAGCAAAAGTTTTTCCGATCGGCCAGTGCTGCAGCGAACACAGCCGGACGTGAAACGGTCCGGATTTAGTCTTTCTGGGCCTTGGGGATTCCTTTCAAGGACGCTTCCCACTCTTTTTTCACCAAAGTGTAAAGTCGCATCGCAGCTTGAGCGTCTTGAACCTGGGAGAGAGAAGCAGTTGAGTGAAAGGCAGGATTTGCCGCTTCTGAGCCGGTCCGAAGATGGGCAGGGCTGAGATATAAATCTGTCTGTTTCTAAAAACCTCTGTGGAAGCCAGACCCCCCCCCCCCTTAGTCTCAATGGAGCAGAGTACTGCTCCCCATCCTCCTGGGTTAGCCTCCCAGGGATCTGGATTCTAATCACTTACCGAACTGTGTTCTGAGGTCTGCACCTTGACGTTGAGCAGTTTATCGCACAGCAGTTTGAGGGAGGGTCTTAGGCTCTAAGGAAACAGAGAAGCATTGATTAGATCAGGGGTCCCCAACCCCTGGCCCGTGGCTTGCCAGCAACCGGTCCGCACAAACAAGCAAAGCCCCATCCGTGAGATGCAGGCAGCACACAAAACCACGCACCCTCCAGTCCGCGGAAAAACCTCTCTCCACGGAACCGGTCCCTGGTGCCCCAAAGATTGGGGACCTCTGGATTAAGAGGGAAGAACGTGGCTTGAATTCTCTGGGCTGATACAGTCTTAGCCTCTGTTTAGCAAGACGGACAGGTTTAGAGCAGCCACAGGGAAGACAATGAGGAAAATAAAAACTTACGCAAGACTTTTGCGCAAAACGGAAACGCTTAAAATGGCTGGTCCCGAATGAGAAACAGCTTGTAAATGTGTAGAATCGGTTCTCTTGAAATCCAAAAAGGATCTCTTTCTCACCTTGACCTGCTTTTTGAAAGGTTTGTATCTTTGTGTGTCCCGGATTTTCTTTTTGGGATGATCAAGAAGTAGAATCTGGAAAAATAATAATAATGATGATAATAAAGACCCATCGGAACGATTACTCAGGGCCCCCAAAATGTGGTTAGTGGACTAGAAGACCTCTGAGGTCCCCTCTGGCCCTAGGTGAGAAGTAGCTTATTTAAATCTCAGCCCCAGAAGAGTGACGGGAGTTGAAAGCCCCACATTTGGAAATAAGTATTTCTTAATTTGGGGGACTTAAAAGGCCCAGAAGGGGAATGGGGCTGAACAAGTGCCTTGGCCAGATAAAATCTATGGATACTAAAACACAAGGCACCTACTTTTAGTTTAATAATTGTTTACACACACAGAGAGAGAAGTTATGATTTATTGTAATGAATAAATTATACATATTCAGGCATATTTCTTCCCGCAAGCGAGGAAGAAAAGATAAATCAGAAAAACCAGCTACACTGTGGAAATAACATTCTGAAACAAAGGCATGAAAAGGCTATACTACAGTCCTTAGTACCTTTAAGTCATTGTGAAGAGCGTGTCCAACTAAAATCCTACCCCTTAGGATGTCAGCTATGTCTTTCTGGACGGTTCTGAAATCTTCCCCTAAAATTCCAAGAAAACACAACATTGCAGAAAAAAGATTTTGTTTTTTTTAATTTAGCGAATTTATTACTGTACAGGGTATAATATCCTCAGCCATAAAAAAAAGTAGATATATATTTTCACTGAGCAGGATGCAAGGACCTAACCTCCCAGGCCTTACTCCACAAACCATGATTAAAGAAATAATGGCTCAAGGCAACGTGACAACCCAATCATCAGATGCCTGGTGAACTTCAGTTTGATTTGGCAGGCTACAACAACCCAGACATAAAATTCAAACCAACATCAGCCCGGCTTTGTTACCTGTTTTTAAGTGCTCAGGCCGAATCCCACTAACGGCGGTTCTGTAGTCTGTGACTTTTTCCGTAGCCTTGACATACTTGTCATAGATACATTTGCCAAATAAATTCACAACCGAGACACGGGCCAGGATGCTGTCTTCACCGGTGGGCCCCACGCCCACCATCTCACAGTCGATGGCCACTGCTTTGGTTAGCCTGCCAAGAAAAGAGTTTGAACATAGAAAAAGAGACATCTGCTAACTTTCCATTATTGCTGCTGCCGTTATTATTAGGGTTAGTTGCACGGCAGATGTTCAGACCCTCCCAAGGGCCTGGGATAGGCAGTTGGGTTTGTTGGGGGGGGGGGGGTTAAAGGTCATGTGTCAGGATGGAAGCTGTTCCAAGTCAAGCTGTCTTTTGCAGTTGACTGACGGGTTTTTTGTCAATGTCGAAGTGTGTCAATTGCAAAATGGTTATTGTTTAAATGTCGCGAGGCCTCCTCCCACTTTAAAAAGATTTGGGGTGGCTTATGACAATTAAAGCGGGTTAAAGACAGGATAGGCCAGACTGAAAAACGTAACACGGGTCCACACATCTCATGCCTTCGAACATAGCCAGGTCTTAAGGCTTTCCAAAACCACAGGAGGGGGGAGCCTCACTTAACAAAGAGAAATTTTGGGCCGTATATAAGCGTTCAACCCTCTGAATCCACAGAAGCATAATCACCCTTCAAAAGCATGTTCTTTCACCAGCTCAGGTTCCATTGTCTGCTGGATTCTCTCCTCTTTGATGCCCAGATTCTCCCGGGCTACTTTGGCAGCTTCCGGTCCCAAGGCTGCTTCGATATCATCTGGATCCACGTCATCAAACCAGATGCTAGAAAGCCAAATGGGAGCCAGAAAGGAGGACTAAGGAGGGTCGGCTTCAAGTTACCCACTGTGAAATAACCCGATGTCCAGAATCCTCACCTAATTCCAGATCATCTGGAATTAGGTGTATTCCAGTATTTGAGGGGCTGCCACAAGGAGGAGGGGGGGTGTGTGTCAGCTTATTTTCCAAAGCACCCAGAAGGCAAGACAAGAAACAACGGATGGAAACCAATCCAGAAGAGAAGCAACCTGGAATCAAGGAGAAACTTCCTAACAGTGAGGACGATTAACCGGTGGAACAGCTTGCCACCAGATGTTGTGGGAGCTCCATCACTGGAGGTTTTTAAGAAGACACTGGACTGCCACTTGTCTGAAATGATATAGGGACTCCTGCTTGAGCAGGGGGCTGGACTAGAAGACCTCCAAGGTCCCTTCCAGCTCTATTCTGATTGACTGATCTTGACTCAACAAGAGGTAGCTTTCCAAAATTTAGCCAGGGGGCCCTTGTGAGAAAAATGTAAAGCCTACCTAAACGGGAGCTGAGGAAACAAACTCAGGCAATCCTCGACTTACGGTCGCAATTGAACTGTCTCGCTTAGCAACAGAAATTTTGGGCTCAATTGTGGTCGTAAGCCGAGGACTAAATGCTTGGGGTTAGACCCCAGCTACTTTACCTAATCTGTATGGAAGAGTATTGTCCAAAGCCCACGAGTCTTACTCTATAGATGCTGCCGCCACTGGATCATCCTGTTTCCTTCGTTTATGTTTAATATCTCCTTGCTTCTTCTCTCCGTTGTCCACCTGGACATTTCTCTGCTCTTTGGCAGCCTCTTGAACCTGTGGTGGTTTCTTCACTTGAGTGGACTTTTTAGATCTCGTGACACCTGCGGGACTCAAACTTGGAACCTGAACCTTTGACGTCAGCTTCTTTCCAATCCCATTTGGTCCCGATACGCAAGGAACAGTTTTCACGTCCTTTTTCTTGGAATATGTGTTGGGTGCAGTAACGGCAGAATTCAAACAGCTGGCCTTTTGTTGCAGAAGCTAAAAAAAAAAAGACACACAAATGTATGTGTTCAGTTTTCAGGTTGGATTGCTAAACCAGATTTCCACATTTGTTGCATCAAAACCACAACTGCTTGGATTTACCTAGCTTCCTGAACCAAAACTAGCTTAACGTGATTTTTCCCCCCCCCCCAGCCTTGGCTCATCAAATTTAAGATAACCAGCTGCTGGAGATTCCGATCAACTTTGATTGAAGAGGATTTTAATTTTGTCACCATAACACCTCCCAAACATGTATATTTCTTTGAAATCCAAGCAGCACGCTTTTTAAATCTCGTCTTTCGTTTGTGAGCCTTTGGGTACAAATTCCATGATTAATTTGACTTGGTCTGGGCTGAAATGTTAGCAATAGGATTGTAGGATGTCCAGCTTTTGTTTGCCAAGTTGGTGAACAAAGCCTATCTCAGGTTTCCCCTCCTTTTATATGATTAATCAAAGATTAACATGATTGTCACACCCAGCACCTGGCATTCTGTTCGCTCAAAAAGGAATTCCCCCACCCCAAAAAATCAGCTCTCCAGAAAAAGTCATTGTCCAAATATACCTCTTGTAGGGCTTTCCAGTTTGATGAAACTTCCTGGGACGTTTTTGGAGGCAATTCTACTACTGCTTTCGTTTCTTTGCTCGCTCTCTTCTCTACTTGGTTGATCTTTTTCCAAAATATATTTTTCTTCTTCTTCTTCTTTCTCTGATTCTTAAGGTTGTCTGGTTTAGTTGTAGAGTTATCTGTTTGGGATGGAGAGTCCTTCTTTTTCATTTTGGTCATCTTTGATACGAGACAGTCATTCAGCTTTGACCACAAGCACTAGAACTGAAGACAGAGAGACTCATGTTTTATCATACAAACAGGAGAAAGAGAACCAACTAAAATAGTTTTAAAAAAACACACACCCCAAGGTACCTTTGCTTTAGTGACCAGAAAACAGATACAAATTCTAGCAACTGCTAGAACTTGCCCAGACGTGGCTAAGAGTGAGTTAAAGAAAGTTTATTTCTTCTTTTTTCAACCGCTCACCTGGCCTTTCGGGGCTCCCAAGCTCCATAAACGACTTCCTGAGCAGACGTGATGATGCTCCGACTTTCCCCGCCGTCCCTGCAGCAAATCCGCGTGGCTGCAGCAGCGCTGGCAAACCGAAACCGGAAGTGGGTCCTTTCCCCCAGAGGGCGCCGGTGGGAAACACGAGCCGGGTCACTTTCGTTCCTACCGGCAGGCAGCATCCTCTAAATAAGAGTTTTCACAATCTTGGCGACTTCAACATGAGGGAAATTCTGGCTGGGGAATTCTAGGAATTGGACACTTCCTATCTTAAAGGGGCCAAGGTTGAGAAGCGTTGATCTAGAAAGAAAAGGACAGAATAGAATAGGACAGGATATAGAATAGAATAGAATAGAATAGAATAGAATAGAATAGAATAGAATAGACAGGACAGGACAGGACAGGACAGGATAAAGAATAGAATAGAATCAAGAATAGAATAGGACAGGATAGGATAGGATATAGAATAGAATAGAATAGAATAGGGAATAGAATAGGATAGGATATAGAATAGAATAGAATAGAATAGGGAATAGAATAGAATAGAAAACAGAATATGGGATAGAATAGAATAGAATAGAATTAAGGAATAGAATAGAATAGAATAGAATAGAATAGAATAGAATAGAATAGAATAGAATAGAATAGAAGAATGGAATAGAATAGAATAGAATAGAATAGAATAGGGAATAGAATAGAATAGAATAGAATAGAATAGAATAGAATAGAATACAGCTGGAAGGGACCTTGGAGGTCTTCTAGTCCAGCAAATACAGCAGCTAATCAAGGGATCGGGTAGAAGGTCAAAAGCTTGGCTTGGCGACATATAAGCAGACGATGTTGGAATTACTTCTAGAAGAGAATGCGGTAGCTCAGGGTTGAACTTTGGAGTGCTCTCTGTGCTTGGTGGATTTCTTGCAGATATTTCATTGTACTGCACTGATGATGTTATCTAGTTTGGTAATGAAATGTCTGCAAGAAAACCACCAAGCTCAGAGAGCTCCAAGCACCCTACAATGTTGGAACTACTGGTGACTAGTTATTGGTGGCCCAGCTAAAAGACAGATTGTAGCTAATCTCGGCTGCTTTTTAAAAAGTTAATCGTTGGACAGGAAAGCACCAGAAAATCCCAGGCTAGCTGGAGAAGTTGAAAAAAAATATATCTTAGAATAAGGCAATCGCCATTCATTAACATCACTTTGTCCAAAAAACCCAACGTGATTGGTCATGAAGTGATCAGGAGCTGAGCTCAATGGAAAAGTGATTTTAATGTTGACTTATGATTTGGCACTTTCCTTGTCTTGTCCTTATGCCACTAAATTTAGAGATAATGCTAAAACAGAAGTACTTGCTTTCCCGCCAAGGCTGTTTCCCCAAAGATATGAGACAGGCTGATCCAAGTTTTCAGTTTTCTTACATTTGTCATTTGTATCATCCATTTTCCTCAACAGGACAGGAAATATTAGAATCGACAGCTCCACTTTTTTATGCATTGGACATTCATGGCTTTGCTCCAACAGTAGGTGTGTTTCCAGGATTATACACTAAGGAAAGGTTGTTGTAAAAAAATAAATAAATTTTGAGCTGTTGCTAGCTAAAGTCACAGGGTCCGTTAAATGATTATTAACTCAGCCTTCTCCATGTTTCCTAGAGATAATAGCCTGCTACTGGAAAAAATAAACATGGGAAACAACCTCACACAGTTTTTTTTCGCTCTCTCTCTTCCATCCTTTCTGTTCTACAGCTTTTAAACTCCCCCCCCCCTTTTAAACTCATTTCCATCTCAATTATTTGGTTGTGGCTGGTCTGCAAATATTGCACAAGCCCGCCCTCTGCCCATTGGCGCCTTTAGCAAAAACAGAGTCCCCTGATTACTTGTCCCATTTATTTAAATGTGGGGCCCTTTATCCCGTCTGCTCCACAGCTGCCTGTTTGCAGAACCCGAAAGAAACCAGCATTTGTTCCTTGGTTGCTCAGTAAGGTGGCTTCAGCTCCTGAATCATGGCTAAGAGTCTTTTGAAGTTGTTTTTCACATTCTTGTCTCTGAAGGTTTGCTGGCCCTCCGAAACACACAAGGTAAGTTTGACCTCTAGCCGAATAAGGATTTGGGGGCAGGAGAGACGGCTGCTAACTAATTGTTGGCTTTGTGTGTTGATCTGCAAAATGTCCTGCTGGGCACTGAGAATGTGCAATCCGCAAATGACACAAGGGTGGGGGGGGAGTTCTTTAATTTCATCACAGCCCACATTCATTTTCCACATCCCGTCTTGGATCCAACATCTGCAAACTTTTTTTTCCAGCTGTCTTTCTGTTTTGATGCGTGGAGCTCTGACTTCTTTCATCTGTGGTCCTTTGATCTGTGATCTTTTGATCTGTGCTCGGGATGTTTTTGATCTTGATCTGTGAGGTTTTTTACTTTCTTTCACACACACACCCCTTCTCCTTGTAGACTTTTCTGAATAGTTTGGAAGCCAGGGACGTTTACTTTTATTTCGGGACCAATTCAAGCCTTGAAGGTAAGAAGACACCAGGCGTGGCACCGATTTTAATTATTGTTGTCCTGATTTTAATTAGGGTTGAGATGTAACGAGGCAAGTGTATGATCTAGCCCAGTTGTGTTCCATATTTAGAACAGAATAGAACAGAACAGAATAGTAGAATAAAGAGTAGAGTAGAGTAGAGTAGAGTAGAGTAGAACAGAACAGAACAGTATAGAATAGAATAGAATAGAATAGAATAGAATAGAATAGAATAGAATAATGATAGAATATAATAGAATATAATAGAATAGAACAGATTGTAGAACAGAAAAGAAGAGATTGTGGAATGGAATGGAATAGAATAGAAACAGAATAGAATAATGGAATGGAATGGAACAGAACACAATAAAGAACGGAAGAAGCTTCTTGGATGAGAAGCAAAGTGTTTTCAAGGAAAAAAACCCCAAGAAAAACACTTTTGGGGCGACTCCTTATTTATTTAATAATTCCCCTCTTCTGTCATATACTAAAAACTATTTTGCAGCAATGTTTGGAGACAATTTGAGAGCCCATACAGAAAAGTTCTTGAACTGTCCTCCAAAATATATAATAAACCCAAGTTTGGTTCTGTTCGGGCCCAACATACCGGTATCTCTATTCTCGTTTTTCCAGTGCCAGAATTTGAGGTTGTGCCTCTGGCTTGCTCCTGTGAAGACAGACAGACATCTTGCAGAGTTCAGCTTTGTTCCTTCCGAGCTTCAGGAGACCTCTTGGCCGTTGAGTTCCCTCAAGATCGCGCTCTTTCCCCCCCATATTTCGTGAGCACCCGAAGATTAAACTCTTCTGCTAGTTTGCTTCGGCGTTTAAGGCATCACTGCTTTGCTGGAGGGAAGCCTCTCAAGCCACCGGGGGCAACAGGCCGGGTCACTTACTGTGAAGGGCAAATGGTGAGTTAACATCTCAAGATGTTTCAGGCTGCGAAGGTGCCGGGTTCCATTAAAATCTCCCAGGGTGTCCTGCCTTCAAAATATGTCACAACCGTTCCAATGCAACTCAAGTCAGTTGGCTTAGAGTGTTGAGCTAAATTTGATGGGTGACTTTGGAGCAGTTGCTGTCTCTCTCTCAGCCCAACCTACCTCACTTGCTGTGGGGAAAATAGGTGGAGGAAGGTGTGTTGGATATGTCTATGGATATTCTCAATCATCCACATCAGGGGTCTTCAAACGTGGCCCTTTTACGACTGGTGGATTTCAACTCCCAGAATTCCTCAGCCAGGCACGCCTGGCTGAGGAATTCTGGGAGTTGAAGTCCACCAGTC
>NW_015389311.1:0-2500 GCF_001527695.2 Protobothrops mucrosquamatus
GACTACCGGTATCAGAGTTATCGATTTAAATCTTAGATTTATCTGCCGCCAATTTGTTTTTATACGTTGTTCACCACGTCAATTTACCATACCTATATTCAATTGGAGTGAACGTGGGCTCTAACAAAAAGAGTATTGGAATAGTTAAGAAAAAAATATACTTTTCTTAAAAAAATAAAATCTATTTAATACCTCCGGGGTGTTCCTCCCAAACACAGGAAAATTAAGTTTGGTAATCCACAAACTAACCTTTCTTGTTTCTCTGCCACGGCCAGCCGATCAGCATCCGGGTCGTTGGCTAAAATAATTCGAGCGCCTTCTTTGTCAGCCAGAGCAAAAGACAGGGTCTGGATGGAGAAAACGGCACAAATTATACCTTAATAAGGAAACCAACAAACACATTTTCTACGTCCACCATAACAGGCACTGACAGTCAGAATTGGGACAATTCGCCACAGCCATTTCGCGGGACAATTCCACAATTCAATTTAATTACTGAAAATAACTTAACAATCACTTTAGTGTTTGCCATTCACATTTCATTCCTTTCCCATCCTTTCTTTAGTGATTCTGTCCCACCGTGGCTTTGATCTTAGTGTTTAACTCATCCTGTGGCGAGCGATCCCCGACGATTACCGCAAAGATCTGAAAATCTGGATGGCAATGCCAATGTCAATGCTGCAAATACTGTATATTCTTGCTTTGACAAAATATGCAGAACTGTCTGGTATTTTTAGAGTTAATTCAGTTGGTGGTGGTGGGGAGGAGAAAGATAGGACTGCGAGTGGGAAGAGACCGGAAGAGAACCTCTGCCCTTCCACCTGATAGGAGAACATGATATATGACAGCAAATTTAGGGAGGGAACATGCTGGTAAATTAATTGCTCAGAGGAAGAGAATTTTAGACCTTAGCATCAACTTCGTTGTGCCTGTGCCGACATTTTGTAACAATAAATTACTTTTAGGAAAATCAAAGCCTGGAAGTTCTTTGAAGTGTTTCATTAGCCGGAACCATAACAGCCAAAGTTGCGAGAAAAAAAAAAAGCGCAAATCGTTTCGGAAGCGTGATCTCGTTTAACGGCCCAACATGCAAAAAAAAAAAAAAAGACGAAGGAGTCACGTTTGGAAAACTCCTGCGAACTGGTTGCCTGCAAAGTTGCTGGAAAATTAGAAGCCGGAAGAAGCAAAAGAAATGGACTAGCGCCTTTTTGAGATTGACAAGCGTACGCAAGAATTTTTTTAAAAAATGGAGATAGAACTAAGCTTTAGTTGCAAAGGAACGGTCCGAAGGGACAGGAGACAAACGAAGACGGAAGAAAATGTACTAAATAATCTTTTTACCAACCAGGACACCTTTTCCTTCCTCTGGATTCGGGTATTTGACGGTGGGAAACTCCGGATCGGGCTCCTTCTGCTCGGGCACAGCAATCGGAGGGCTGAAGTCAAAAGCCTTGAAGGCTGACTGCACAAACTCATGGCCCACACCGTGCACAGAGGTGTGAACAAATTTCAACTTGGTCTCCTTGTTTATATCCCTAAAATCAAGTAACATGAGGGACATTCAGCTGGTGGCAGATTCTCTGCCGCGAGGAACAAAAAAGAAAAAGAAAAAGAGGGGGAACTCATCAAGGCGAGAAGCAACCTAGAACTGAGGAGAAACTTCTTGACAGTTGGAACAATTAACCAGTGGAACAACTTGCCACTAGGAGTTGTGAATGCTCCAACACTGGAAGTTTTTAAAAAGAGACTGGACAGCCATTTGCCTGAAATGGTATAGGGCTGTGGTGGCGAACCTATGGCACGCGTGCCATAGGTGGCACGTAGAGCCCTCTCATTGGGCACGCGTGCCGTCGCCCCAATCCTAGGCCTTCAGCTGGGTTTTATAAAACCTTTTCGCTTTAGGCCTCCACCGCCATGTGCAAAAAAAAAAAAGGTTCAATCAATCAATCAAGCAATTTCAACTTCTCGCGGGGAAAAAAAAGATCTCATAAAGTTGGAATTGATTGATTGAACTTTTTAGTCCCAGTCTGCCGTTACCACCGCAGCCACGCCCACCCAATGGGCCATGCCCACCCAAATGGCCACACCCACCCAATGGGCCACGCCCACCCAGCCCCCAACGATACATAAGTGGGTTTTGGGTTGCAGTTTGGGCACTCGGTCTCTAAAAGGTTTGCCATCACTGGTATAGGGTTTCCTGCCTGACCTCCAAGGTCCCTTCCAACATCATCATCATCATTATTATTATTATTATTATTATTATTATTATTATTATTATTATTATTATTATTATTATTATTAATCATCCCACAGTCAGCTAGATGTTCAGACTGGATTTGGCATTATTATTATTATTATTATTATTATTATCATTATCATTATCATCATGATCATCATTATCATTATTGTCGCTTACAAACTGCTCAGTTCATTTAGTGACCGTTTGAAACGACAAAGGCACTGAAAAAAAAGTGACTTATGACTGTTTTTTTCACACTTA
>NW_015389311.1:4578-7492 GCF_001527695.2 Protobothrops mucrosquamatus
ATCTATCTATCTATCTATCTATCTATCTATCTATCTATCTATCTCTACCTATCTACCTACCTACCTATATCGTCTATCATCTCTCTCTCTCTCTCTCTCTCTCTCTCTCTCTCTCTCTCTCTCTTCTATTATATCTATCTATCTATCTATCTATCTATCTATCTATCTATCTATCTATCTATCTATCTATCTATCTATCTATCTATCTATATTTTATTTACTTACATACTGCCTCTACTCTTTATAAACAACTCAACGCTTGGACATATCTACTAATCCTTCCTCCTATTTTCCACACAACACAGCACTGCACAACTATGAGGTGGGTTAGGCCAGCGGGCTTTCATGCCTAAGCAGGACTAGAACTCACCGTTTCCTGGTGATTGGTCCAAAGCCCCCCAGCTGGCTTTCACACCTATGGCAGAACTAGAATTCACCGTCTCCTGATGACTGACCCAGTCACTCAGCCAGCTTTCACGCCTAAGGCAGAACTAGAACTCACCGTCTCCCGATGACTGGCCCAAAGTCACTCAGTCAGTTTTCCTGCGTAAGGCAGGACTAGAATTCACCGTCTCCTGGTGATTGCCCAAAAACCACCCAGTCAGCTTTTGTGCCTAAGGTGGGACTACAACTCACCGTCTCCTGGTTTCTAGCCTGCCACTGTAACCACTAACGCTTCAATCCATCCCACGATAATTCTGCTAGGAAAACTAAGCAAGGGAATACCTTATATCCATTATCTTGTTTGGGATTATGAGAGGCCGTCACCATGATTCCAGCGGCAAGTTTGAGGTGGTTCACTGTGTACGGCTAGAGAAAAATCAGAAGAAAAATATTAGGAAGAAAGGAGGCTGATGTCCATGGAGATTCTCATGCCATCCAGATCGTGGTTGTCCCAAAGGTGCTTTTTTAGGAGGCAACTGGAGCTTCTTGTTTTTCTTTGAAGACGTTTTGCTTCTCATCCCAAGAAGCTTCTTCAGCTCTGACCGGATGGTGGGGAACGGAAGGATTTATACTCCTTGCAGACATCTGGTCATTTGCATCCTTTTAGAGAGTCGTTGAGGCCACTTGGAGGTTTATCTGTGTCCTCAGTTGTCCCAAAGGTGCTTTTTCAAGAGGCAACCAGACTTATTTTTCTTTGAAGACGTTTCACTTCTCATCCAAGAAGCTTCTTCAGCTCTGACTGGATGGTGGGGAACGGAAGGATTTATACTCCTTGCAGACATCTGGTCATTTGCATTCTTTAAGAGGGTTGTTGAGGCCACTTGGAGGCTTATCTGTGTCCTCAGGGTCGCCTGAGTGGTGCAAATGGGTGTGGAGCCTCCTTGGGATCATTGGAAGGACTATGTTGTTTTCTTCCCTGTGTCCTTTTCACTGAAAAAACACCTTTGGGACAACCATGACCTGGATGATGGAGAATCCCCATCGACATTTAGCCATGCCCTTTGGAATAAACACCCTTTGAATGGTGCGGGTGTATGAACGGATTTCCAGAAAACATGGCAGACCACAGGAACCATTGGAGCTTCAGTTTGAGATTCAGACAACACAGACACATCCCCAACAGCCTGCACCTGTCTCCAACAGGGAAGGGACATGGGGCAGAAAACATCCTGCAGCCAAAAAGGCTTCACACCCATCTGCACCACTCAGGTGACCCTGAGGACACAGATAAGCCTCCAAGTGGCCTCAACGATTCTCTAAAAGTTGGCAAATGACCAGCTTTCTGCAAGGAGTATAAATCCTTCCATCCCACCACCATCCAGTCAGAGCTGAAGAAGCTTCTGGGATGAGAAGCAAAACGTCTTTAAAGAAAAACAAGAAAGTCCAGTTGCCTTCTGAAAAAAAAAGCACCTTTGGGACAAAGAAGGCTGACAAATTTCACCTCCACTCCTTCTGGTGATATCTTCACTCCATTGGAAGTCTACCTGCCTTCCCAAAATGAGAACACACAGGCTGGTGTGTGTGTGTGTGTGTGTGTGTGTGTGTCTTCCAATGTTACCCACCTCGCTACAAAGCAACAACTTTGAACAACTTTGAAAAAGCAGAGGGAAGAATCCTAAGACCCCATCAGTCTCCACTGCGGCTTAAATTCACCAGAGGTCAATGGTTTTCAAACTGCACAGGGAGTCCTCGACTTAACAACAGTTTATTTAAGGACCGTTTGAAATTATGACATCACTGGAAAAAAAGTGACTTTCACGGGTCGCAAAATGGGGCAAAACTCACTTAAGAAACGTCTTACTTAGCAATAGAAAGTTTGTGGCTGTACGTTGAGGACTACCTGTATAAGAAATAACCATATATTTATGATTTCACGGGCATATTTTATGTTGTAATGACACCCAAAATGCCTTGTTGAGGCGGATGGCTGTAGAAATCAAACAAATAAACAGAGTTTCGGGGATGCTGCTGAAGTAATAATAATAATAATAATAACAACAACAACAACAACAACAACAACAACAACAACAACAACAATAATTGTAGTGGACGTGGCAGTGCCTGGAGACAGCAAAATAAACGAGAAAGACCTACAAATAGAAATAGAAAGACTGTGGCAAAGGCAAGCAAGGGTAGTACCAATAGTAATAAGCGCCTTGGGTGCAATCCCAAAACAACTGGAGCACCACTTGGACACCATCATCGGCATTGACAAATTCGCCATTAGTCAATTGCAAAAGGCAGCCTTACTAGAAACTGCTTCCATCTGCGACGATATCTGTAATACCATCAAACATCCACATCTGCCTATCCCAGGTCCTTGGGAAGGACTCGATAGGTAGACAAAATGCCAAATCCAGTCTGAACATCTGGCTGACTGTGCAATGATCCATAATAATAATAATAATAATAATAATAATAATAATAATAATAATAATAATAATAATAATAATAATAATAATAATAATAA
>NW_015389311.1:9081-12658 GCF_001527695.2 Protobothrops mucrosquamatus
GAACTCACCATCTCCTGGTGATTGGCCCAAAGTCACCCAGATGGCTTTCATGCCTGAGGTGGGACTAGAACTCACAGTCTCCTGGTGATTGGCCCAAAGTCACCCACATAGCTTTCATGCTTAAGGCGGGACTAGAACTCACCATCTCCTGGTGATTGGCCCAAAGTCACCCAGATGGCTTTCATGCTTAAGGCGGGACTAGAACTCACCATCTCCTGGTGATTGGCCCAAAGTCACCCTGACGGCTTTCATGCTTGAGGCGGGACTAGAACTTACCATCTCCTGGTGATTGGCCCAAAGTCACCCAGATGGCTTTCATGCCTCAGGCGGGACTAGAACTCACCATCTCCTGGTGATTGGCCCAAAGTCACCCAGCCAGCTTTTATGTCTAAGGCGGAACTAGAACTCCCAGGTTCCCAGTTTCTAACCCAATGCCTGAATCATTACACCTGATTCTCTTGACCTCTAGAGCAATAGCACTGAGACTTATATACCGCCCTACAGTGCTTTACAGCCCTCTCTGAGCAGTTTACAGAGTCAGCGTTTTACTCCTCAACAATCAGGGTCCTCCTTTTACCGACCTGGGAAGGACAGAAGGCTGAGTCAACTTTGAGCCCGTCAGGATCGAATTCCTGGCAGTGGGCAGAGTTAGCCTGCAATACCGCATTCTAACCACCGCGCCACCATGGTTCTTCCTGATATTTGCCACTCATGAGTTTCTCTTTATGGAACCTGTACTTACCTATCTAGAATTGTTTTTAAAATAATAGATGGGCTAGTTTCAATGAGGAATAACGACTCCCTGCACTGAAGTGAGGTTAAAAAAAAAATACGTATTTCCTTGTGATTCAAAAAAAAAAGAACTTAAAGCAAGCAGGGCAGGAATTGTGACAGATACCTTTTGCTGCTACCACCAGTTGGTGGATGGGCTCGCGCATCGTAGCCGATAACCACGCCTCTTTGTTTCAGGTGCCTGATGTTCTTTTTAAGATAGCTACAAAATCCCTACAAGCAGAACAAAACAGATGGTTTTAGCAGTTTTATTAAGCTGTCTTAGTTGTGGCACACCTTCCCTAGACGACCCATTGGAAGGAGAATAGAATAGAATAGAGAATAGAGAATAGAGAATGGGAATAGAATAGAATAGAATAGAGAATGGGAATAGAATAGAATAGAATAGAATAGAATAGGTATTGGAATATAGAATAAAATAGAGAAGGAATAGAATAGAATAGAATAGAATAGAATAGAATAGAGAATGGGAATAGAACAGAACAGAACAGAACAGAACAGAATAGAATAGGTATTGGAATATAGAATAGAAAAGAGAATGGGAATAGAATGGGAATAGAATAGAATAGAATAGAATAGAGCAGTGGTGGCGAACCTATGGCATGGGTGCCAGAGGCGGCACTCAGAGCCCTCTCTGTGGGCATGCGCACCCTCGCCCCAGTCCTAGGCCTTCAGCTGGGTTTTATAAAACCTTTTCGCTTTAGGCCTCCGCCGCCTTGTGCAAAAAAAAAAAAAAAGGTTCAATCAATCAGTCAATTTCAACTTCTCGCGGGAAAAAAAAAGATCTTGCAAAGTTGGAATTGATTGATTGAACTTTTTAGTCCCACTCAGTCTGCCGTTACCACCGCGGCCACGCCCACCCAATGGGCCACCCCCACCCCAATGGGCCACCCCCACCCAATGGGCCACACCCACCCGGCACCTGACGATGCGTAAGTGGATTTTGGGTTGCAGTTTGGGCACTCGGTATCTAAAAGGTTCGCCATCACTGGAATAGAGAATGGGAATAGAATAGAATAGAATAGAATAGAATAGAATAGAATAGAATAGAGAATAGGAATAGAATAGAGTAAAATAGAATGGGAATAGAATAGAATAGAGAATGGGAATAGAACAGAGAATAGAATAGAATAGAATAGAATAGAATAGAATAGAATAGAATAGAATAGAATAGAATAGAGAATGGGAATAGAATAGAGAATAGAATAATATAGGAATAGAATGGGAATAGAATAGAATGGGAGTAGAATAGAATGGGAATAGAATAGACTAGAGTAGAGTAGAGTAGAGTAGAGTAGAGTAGAGTAGAGTAGAGTATAGAGTAGAGTAGAGTAGAGTAGGATAGGATAAGATAGGATAGGAGAAAGCTGGTCATTTGCATTCTTTTAGAGAGTTGTTGAGGCCACTGAGAGGTTTATTTACATCCTCACCATCCTCACAGGTGACCCTGCACAACATAGTCCTTCCAATGGTCCCAAGAAGGCATCCATACCCATTTGCACCACTCAGATGACCCTGAGGACACAGTTAACCTCCAAGTGGCCTCAACAACTCTCTAAAAAGATGCAAACGACCAGCTGTCTGCAAGGAATATAAATCCTTCTACTCCCCACCATCCAGTCAGAGCTGAAGAAACTTCTTGGGTGAGAAGCAAAACATCTTCAAAGAAAAGCAAGAAAGTCCAGTTGAAAAAGCACCACCGAGGACACAGATAAACCTCCCAGTGGCCTCAATGACTCTCTGAAAGGAGGCAAATGACCAGCTGTCTGCAAGGAGTATAAATCCTCCCATTCCCCACCATCTAGTCAGAGCCGAAGAAGCTTCTGGGATGAGAAGTGAAACATCTTCAAAGAAAAAACAAGATTAAATCCAGTTGCCTCCTGAAAAAAACAACAACTTTGGGACAACCGAGGCCTGGAGGACCAAGAATCTCTACAGACATTAATTAAGCACACAGAGCTCAATCTGATACCTGTGAAGTCTGAATAATAGTCAGGTCATTCATCTGTGAGGTTCCGGGTCCCATAGCCGCTCGTAGTCCTGCTGTGCCAAATTCCATCCGGGAGCCGAAACATTTTAATAATTCTTCCGTGTTTCCCTTGGCAATCAGCTGCTTCACTATTTCCAAAGTTTTAGGATTCTGCAAAATAAGACAATCTTGGGTTTAGTCGTGGTCTTTCGTTGCACCCGCGTCTGCTGAGCGGCAGGAAAATGGTTCACGTCGCAACACCAAGATAAAAACATACTTATATGTGGTTAATGTGTACACAGAGAGTCCCCAACTTACAACCATGTCTGTTGCTAAGTGAGACTTGTGTTAAGGGGCATTTTGCCCCCTTTTAACACCTTTCTTGCCCAGTGACTCACGGCCGTTGCTAAATGAATCACACGGACGTTAAGCGAATCTGGCTTCTCCACGGGGAAGTCAGAAGGTCACAAAAGCGGATCACGTGAGGCCGGGGACACTGCAACCGTCGTAAATATGAGTCGGTTGCCCAGTGTCTGGATTTTTTGATCACGTGACCCTGGGGATGCTGCAACGGTCGTAAGTGTGAAAAACGGTCGTGCTATTTTCCGTGCCTTGGTAACTTTGAGAGGTGGCTAAATGAACTGCTGTTAGTCGAGGACTACCTGTGTAACACTGAAAAACATAGAAAAGTAGTAGTAGTAGTAGTAGTAGTAGTAGTAGTAATAATAATAATAATAATAATAATAATAATAATAATAATAATAATAATAATAATAATAATAATAATAATAATAATAATAATAATAATAATAATAA
>NW_015389311.1:15195-16298 GCF_001527695.2 Protobothrops mucrosquamatus
TTGCAATTACACAGGTGTGTGTCCATGCTGAGGCTTCTAAACCGTTTCAATACCATAATCTGAAATAACTATTTTTAGCTCTCAAAGGTTTAAATTTTAACTTCTAAGAAGTGTTAATCCCTATTTTCTAACCAGACAGCGGTTAGGATTTATCAGTGACTCCCTCTGCAAGATTTAGGACTAATTTCAGCTATTTGATAGCTCAGGAATTTAGAAGCTTGGTCGTTTTTTTAGCTGTCCTCTGCATAATTTGATATTGTTGCTGTTCAGCATTTATATTTCTAGCACCTTCTGATCTATTCTGATTTATTCTCCTTTGTATACATGCCTTGGATCCCAACAATGAAACCTTTGCATTTGTCCAGAATCTTAGAAAGCAGATTTATTTGAAAAGGGATCCCAATGGGAGGATTCGAAACATTATTTGTATAATAAACTAGACGCAGGCTAAATGTTTAAAGCATGTCCCCCATTATGTGAAAAAAATGCATGTTATAAAAAAGTCTTGAGGAATGCAACTCAGGTAGGCAAAAAGCTGAAAAAAATCGTAAAGTTTTGTAAAAAAAAAAAAAAGTCATATACAGATAGTCCATTGTTAAGCTAGTAACATGGTTGTTAAGTCAATCCAGCTTCCCCATTGACTTTGTTAGATAGTCGTAAAAGGGGATCACATGACCCCAGGACACTGCAACCGTTGTAAATATGAGTCAGTTGCCAAGCGTCTGAATTTTGATCACGTGACTACGAGGATGCTGCAACGGTCATAAGTGAGAAAAACGGTCGTAAGTCACATTTTTCAGTGCCGTTGTAACTTTGAACAGCCACTAAACGAATTATTGAGGGCTACCTGTGGAGCTTTTGGTATTTATTTGCATTTTAATGCCCTGCTTAGGCAGCTTCATTTAGTGGAACAACCTGCCTCCAGAAGCGGTGAATGCTCCAACACTGGAGGTTTTTAAGAAGAGATTGGACAGCCATTTGTCTGAAATGGTATAGGGTTTCCTGCCTGAGCAGGGGGTTGGACTAGATGACCTCCAAGGTCCCTTCCAACTTTATTATTATTATTATTATTATTATTATTATTATTATTATTATTATTATTA
>NW_015389311.1:18635-30596 GCF_001527695.2 Protobothrops mucrosquamatus
CCCCCCCCCCCCCACAAACCCCCACCCCCACCCCATTTTCATCCTGCCCCTGGAAGTTACTTTTATACAAATACTGAATAAAAAAGCTTTGGATAAAGAGCCAGATAACTGAGCCAGTGAAGCCACTACAAAAAATGACAAAAAAAATTACAAACCTCAGAGAATTCAATGGGAACGAAGCAAGAAGGACAGGCTGGTTCCGGCCAAAATAATAATAAAAACAACATATGCATATGTATGTATATAGCATGCCTATATGTGTTAGGTATATGTACACTTTTGAGAGCAGGCAAATTTTTTTAATGTGTTCCAGTGTGCCTACAGTAAAGAATGACAATATATATCTACCTACCTACCTATCCATCCATCATAATAATGTATATACATATGTATGTATATAGCATGTCTATATGTGTTAGGTATGTGTACAATTTTGAGAGCAGGCAAAAGAATTTTTGATGTGTGCCAGTGTGCCCACAGTAAATGGACAATAAAAGTTATCTCTTTCTATGTCTGTCTGTCTGTCTCTGTCTCTCTCTATATATATAATCTATCTCTCTCTGTCTCTCTCTTTCTCTGTCTCTCTCTCTCTCTATATATATATACATACACATCTCTATCTATCTCATTCTATTTCTCTATGTCTCTCTCTATACATTTATCTATCTCTATACATCTATCTCTATACATGTATCTATGTATCTCATTCTATTTCTCTATATCATCTATCTATATACATCTATCTATCTATCTCTATACAACTATCTATCTATCTCATTTTATTTCTCTATATCTATCTATCTATCTATCTATCTATCTATCTATCTATCTATCTATCTATCTATCTATCTCTATACAACTATCTATCTATCTCATTTTATTTCTCTATATCTATCTATCTATCTATCTATCTATCTATCTATCTATCTATCTATCTATCTATCTATCTCTATACATCTATCTATCTATCTATCTATCTATCTGTCTGTCTGTCTGTCTGTCTGTCTGTCTGTCTGTCTCATTCTATTTCTCTATATCATCTATCTATCTATCTATCTATCTATCTATCTATCTATCTATCTATCTATCTATCTATCTATCTATCTATCTATCTATCTATCTATCTATCTCTATACATCTCTCTCCCTCTCCCTCTCTCTCTCTCTGATTTCTGGTTCATTGAAATGGCACTACCAGGTGATGCACGAATTGAAGAGGAGAAAAATAACAAAATATCCTGATTTGCAAACTGAAGCTGAGCGACTACGAGGGCAGAGATCAAGGCTTGTACCCCTAGTAAAAGGAGCCCTTGGAGCCAGACCCAAAGGGCCACCTAGCAGATACATGGACATCCTGAACTGATTAGACCCGAATATCCTGACTTTGCAAAAGCCACCCTACTTGGAACTGCCCATATGCTCACAGCTCCCCTTTAGGCCCTTGCTTAGGACTCCAGCTGCTTTGGCCTCGAACGTGCCCACTCTGCTTTTTCTCCCGGGAACGGGGGAGTTTCCCAAGCAGGATCAAACCAGGAAGAGTCAGGATGGAAATCAATGCCGGGGAAATCCAGCCAAACCAGTCCCGCGCCCGTTGCATCCCCCTTTTTTCTTCTGCAGGAACAGAAACGGGACCCGGTTCCAAACCCATCGAAGCCATTCAAAGGAGAGTTGGGGGGGTGGTACCCCAATTCTGCTTTTTTTTCTTGTTTGGGGGGGCGCCTGGTTGCAACAGATCCCCCATGTACCCCTTTGCTAGCCTTGGAATAAAGGGAGCTGCGTTAGCCAAAGGAAGGGAGACCACCAGGAAATCTCCCCCCACCAGGAGCAATTGGGGACACCCCAACCCCTATTTTTTTCCTCCCTTTTTGGGGGGGAGGGGGGCGCCTGGTTGCAACAGATCCCAGCCGCGCACCCCCTTGCTAGCCTTGGAATAAAGGGAGCCGCGTTAGCCAAAGGAAGGGAGACCACCAGGAAATCTCCCCCCCACTGGGAGCGATTGGGGACACGCCAACCCCTATTTTTTTCCTCCCTTTGGGGGGGGCACCTGGTTGCAACAGATCCCAGCCGCGCACCCCCTTGCTAGCCTTGGAATAAAGGGAGCCGCGTTAGCCAAAGGAAAGGAGACCACCAGGAAATCTCCCCCCCCACTGGGAGCGATTGGGGACACGCCAACCCCTATTTTTTTCCTCCCTTTTTGGGGGGACGGGGCGCCTGGTTGCAACAGATCCCAGCCGCGCACCCCCTTGCTAGCCTTGGAATAAAGGGGAGCCGCGTTAGCCAAAGGAAGGGAGACCACCAGGAAATCTCCCCCCCACTGGGAGCGATTGGGGACACCCCAACCCCTAATTTTTTCCTCCCTTTTGGGGGGAAGGGGGCGCCTGGTTGCAACAGATCCCAGCCATGCACCCCCTTGCTAGCCTTGGAATAAAGGGGAGCCGCGTTAGCCAAAGGAAGGGAGACCACCAGGAAAGCCCCCACCCCTTCCGGGAGCGATCCAGTCTACTGTACTGGGAAACGAAGGAGCCCCCCCCTCTCCCCCAGGCTTCCTCTGTCTGCAGCTCCGCGGGAAGGGGGGGGAATCTGGAATTGGGGCGCCCCGGGGGTCGTCTAGCTGCTCTCACCTTGTCCCAGAGCAGCCACTGGGCTGCCGCCGCCCGGGCGCGATCCGCCGCCTCCGCCATCCGGATGCAAAAAAAAAAGAAAGAAAGAAAAGAGAAGAAAGAGAGAGAGAGAAGGCCACGACTGCCGGGTCTGGCTGTAGGCTCCGCCCCGGGAGGCGGAGTCAAGGGGTGGGCGGAAACCTCCCCCCCCCGACGAATCACAGCAGCCCCTTCGGGAGGAGGAGGAGCTCCGCGAGGGTGGGGGTGGTGGGGGGGAAGGGTTGACGCCCAGGAGGCGGTCTTGCCTTGCTCCGCCCACCGAGGGGAGGGGAGGAAAGGAAAAGGAGGGGGACAGGAGACCACCGGGAGATCACCCTTGCCTGCCATGGGTTCGTGGACGTCGTAGGGAGCCGATCTGGCTCTGGAGACAATCTCCTTGGTTACATTGTTGCTCAGTCCTTGCTTAGCACGTTTCCCCACCTGCTTTGCTCTCTCTGCCCAGGAGGATGGGTAGGGGGCTGTTTAGGGCAACCCAAGGACCCTTGTGTGGTTCCCCTAAAAGGAGATCAAAGGGGAGAGGGGCTTCCGTGGGGGTCTTTTAGGGAGAGCCCTTCACCAATGTCCTGAAGCATAGATTTAGCCACAGTATTTCTCCTTCCTTCCTTCCTTCCTTCCTTCCTTCCTCCCTTCTTATTATTCCTTCTCCTTCTTTTTTCATTCTTATTATTCTTATTCTTATTTCTTCTTCATTCTTATTATTTCTTCATTTCTTATTCTTTATTCTTATTTTTTCTTCATTCTTTATTCTTATTATTTCTTCTTCATTCTTCATTCTTATTATTTCTTCTTCACTCTTTATTATTCTTTATTCTTATTTCTTCTTCTTCTTCTCCTCCTCCTCCTCTTCCTCCTCTCCTCCTTCGATCTTCATTCTTCATTATTATTCCTTCTTTCTTCATTATTCTTCTTCTTATTTCTTCTTCTTCATTCTATTATTTCTTCATTATTCTTATTCTTCATTCTTCATTCTTATTTCTTCTTCATTTTCATTCTTATTATTTCTTCTTCATTCATTCATTCTTCTTCTTCTTCTTCTTCTTCTTCTTCTTCTTCTTCTTCTTCTTCTTCTTCTTCTTCTTCTTCTTCTTCTTCTCCTCCTCCTCCTCCTCCTCCTCTCCTCCTTCTTCAATCTTCGTTCTTCATTATTATTCCTTCTTTCTTCATTCTTCTTCTTATTATTATTTCTTCTTCTTCTTCATTCTTATTATTTCTTCATTATTCTTATTCTTCATTCTTCATTCTTATTTCTTCTTCATTTTCATTCTTATTATTTCTTCTTCATTCTTTCTTNATTTGGTTGCACGCTTGCAATTCCACATGGCACGCAAGAGTATGATACAATACACAACTAGGCCACCGTGGTGTGCCTATTACACAGAAGATTAAGAGAGGAAACTTAAAAGGATGCTATATAGACAAACAAGAATGGTGAAACAACATAAAAAAAAAACCTTTCCAAGTGGAACAACCTGCCTCCAGAAGTTGTGGGTACTCCAACACTGGAAGTTTTTAAGAAGAGACTGGACAGCCATTTGTCTGAAGTGGTATAGGGTTTCCTGCCTGAGAAGGGGGTTGGACTAGATGACCTCTAAGGTTACTTCCAACTCTGTTATTCTGTTATTCAATTCAGTGATTCCCAGTGATAGGTGATGGTGATTGTTGTTGCTATTCCCTTGATAATACCTATCACACACACACACAAATACACACACACACATACACACACACACACACACACAGAGAGAGAGAGAGAGAGAGAGAGAGAGAGAGATGTATAGAGATAGGTAGGTCGGTAGATAGAAGCGATAGATAGATAGAAAGATAGAAATACCTATCGCACACACGCACACACACACACACATACAGAGAGAGAGAAAGAAAGAAAGGGGGATATATATATATATATATATATATATATATATATATATATATATATATATATATATATATATATATATATATATATATATATATATATATATATATATATATATATATATCAATGTACTTAATCATTTTGGAACTGTGGGATTAATTAGATTTTCAAATCATCTTCAATTTTCAAGATTTTATTTATTTATTTTTTTGCTGACAAAAACTTTTCTGTGGACCAGAGTGCCCTCTGCTGGTGTGAAGGTAACATTTGAGGCTCTGTGGATCCACCTGTATACAATCCCATATTTTTATGCCTTCAGACACCCATCCTATTTATTAATCTCAGTAAAAACTAAAAGCAATTTCATAAATTACAAACTGCAAAATTAGGAACGGCAATTGTGATTGGATCTGTTGTCTTCCCAACCTAAAACTGAGAACTGTAAATTTGTATACATCAGCTAAATTCTGCTGGCTTAGGTCTTCTTATGCTAAAGAATAAAGAAAAATCAGATTGGTTTACAAAAAGGACATATCTTGCATGCTGGATTCTATCAGGATCCAGCCTAAGAACTCAAGATTACATCTGATCAATTTTAAACCAGTCTTTCGTTTTCATTCCCATCTTAGGCCATACATAGAATTTTTTTTTTGAGATCACGGTTTTAGAAAACCAGGGAGACTTGCAAAATTCTTTATAAAACCCTAGTAATACTGCATCCAGTTTTGGTCACCATGTTACAAAAAAAGATGTTGAGACTTTTGGGAAAAAAGTGCAGAGAACAGCAACTAAAATGATTAAAGGCCTAGAGATTAAAACATATGAAGAATGGTTACAGGAACTGGGTATGGCTAGTCTAGACTAGGGGGGACATGATAGCATCTTCCAATATCTGAGGGGCTGCCATAAAGAAGAGCAGATTCAACCTATTTTCCAAAGCACCAGAAGGCAAGACAAGAAACAATGGATGGAAACTAAGCAAGGAGAGAAGCAACCTAAAATTAAGGAGAAACTTCCTAACAGTGAGGACAATTAACCAGTGGAGCAGCTTGCCTCCAGAAGTTGTGGGTGATCCATCACTGGAGGTTTTTAAGAAGAGACTGGACAGCCACCTATCTGAAATGGTACAGGGTCTCCTGCTTGAGTAGAAGGTTGGATTAGAAGACCTCCGAAGTCCCTTCCACCTCTATTTTGACTCCAAATATTATTGGATCCTCTTTGAAGCGAGATCTTATTGGAAAGGAGAAAACTATGAATTTTTCAATCCATTTGAATACAGCCTTGTTGTCAAAACCCATTACTCATCGCCTGAGATATTAACATTGGTCTAGAGCAGGGGTAGGCAACCTTGGCTCTTTTATGACTCGTGGACTTCAACTCCCAGAATTCCTGAGCCAGCCATGCTGAGGGGAAAGGGAGAGGTTTCCATGCAGGCTCAGGAATTCTGGGAGTTGAAGTCCACCAGTCATAAAAGAGCCAAGGTTGCCTACCCCTGACCTAGAGGAACATATGAAAGCATAATTAATGTTAATTAATGTAGACTTTATTAGTTTAGAGCAGGGGTAGGCAACCTTGGCTCTTTTATGACTCGTGGATTTCAACTCCCAGAATTCCTGAGCCAGCCACGCTGAGGGGAAAGGGAGAGGTTTCCAAGCTGAGCCATGCTGGCTCAGGAATTCTGGGAGTTGAAGTCCACAAGTCATGAAGGGACCATAATTCCCCCATGCTGGCTCAGGAATTCTGGGAGTTGAAGTCCACGAGTCATGAAGGGACCATAATTCCCCCATGCTGGCTCAGGAATTCTGGGAGTTGAAGTCCACGAGTCCTAAAAGAGCCAAGGTTGCCTACCCCAACTCTAGAGGGACTAGATGCTTTCTTTTCTGGCATTTCAAAATAAATAGATCTCTTGTGGATAGCACATTATTAATCATTCAGGAGCTTGGCTGTTTTGTCACAGTTCTTGGAGAATGAAAACATTGGGCGTCCTGATTCTAATTGATCTGTCTCCCAAAGCTGAAGAATAGGTCAGAATTTGGCTGTCGATCCCGTTTTCCTAAAAATTTACGGTTGGAAAGGATTCTGGAGGCTACCAAGTCCAAACTTCTTCTCAGCGGAAAAATCCAAATTAAAACAGCTCGGAAGATGATTGTCCGCTTTCTGTTTCCAATACATCCAGTAAATAAGAGCCTATTATCTCTTCTCTGGGTCATCCAGCTGTTCTTATTCTTAGGGAGGTTTTTTTTTTTCAAAGTCCAGCTTTGCTTTTCAGTCTATTCTTTGGTATTTTGCATGGTGCAAAAGGAAAAGGGCAGGCCTTAACCTTTCGTACCGCACTCTTGGGATAATTGAAGCAGGCTATCGCATCGTCCTCTCTGAAAGAGCGAAAAGGGTGTGATCCTATCGCAAATAAAGGGGGAAAAAAACAAAACTTCCTGCTGGTAAGATCTACAAAACGGAACATTTGTGGGTTGTGGGTTCTCCATCTTTGCAAAGTTTGAAGAAGCTGGGCTGCCATCTCTTGTGGATGGGTGTCAAGAGAAGAGGGTTGAACTGTGGGGTCCTTGGTTCTCTGTGAGCTGAGTTGTTTACTGGAAGACGTTTCATTACCCAACTAGGTAACATCAGCAGTGCTAGAAGGGAGAAGGGTTTGCGAGGAGGAGGAAGAGGAGGAGGAGGAGGAAGAAGAAAAGGACTGTGGACTCCTAGGTGCTCTCTGAGCTTGGTTGTTTTCTTGTAGACATTTCATTACCCAACTTGGTAACATCATCAGTGCTAGAAGGGAGAAGGGTTTGCAGGGAGAGGAAGGAGGAGAAGGAGAAGGAGAAGGAGAAGGAGAAGGAGAAGGAGAAGAAGAAGAAGAAGAAGAAGAAGAAGAAGAAGAAGAAGAAGAAGAAGAAGAAGAAGAAGAAGAAGAAGAACAACAACAACAACAACAACAACAACAACAACAACAACAACAACAACAACAACAACAACAACAACAACAGGACTGTGGGGTCCTTGGTGCTCTCTGAGCTTGGTGGTTTTCTTGCAGACGTTTCATTACCCAACTAGGTAACATCATCAGTGCTAGAAGGGAGAGGACTTTGCAGGGAGGAGGAGAAGGAAGAAGAAGAAGAAGAAGAAGAAGAAGAAGAAGAAGAAGAAGAANGGGAGAAGAAAGAAGAAGAAGAAGAAGAAGAAGAAGAAGAAGAAGAAGAAGAAGAAGAAGAAGAAGAAGAAGAGGAGGAGGAGGAGGAGGAGGAGGAGGAGGAGGAGGAGGAGTTGGAAAAACAAGAACAAGAAGGAAAAGAAAAGGACTGTGGGGTCCTTGGTGCTCTCTGAGCTTGGTGGTTTTCTTGCAGACGTTTCATTACCCACGGGTGCCACGTCCCAAATCTTGCAACACCAAAGAATTGCTGATTTGCTATTGTTCCTCACCAAAAAAACAAAAAAAACCACGAATCTGCTTATCCCCTCTTATTTTGACATCTCTCTCATATCCTGTTTCCTCCGGCCATTTCTGAGTTCAGAGAAAAACAAGTAAACAATTAAAATACGCTTCCCCTCCTCCTTTATCTTCCTAACTTCCAATTTAGACGCCTTCTATCAACATCAAGTCGGTGTCATAATTATAGGGACTTCCTTCGATAAATATACTCCTGCACCACAAGAAATGTTATTTGTCAGGAAGAGAATTTTTTTTTTAAAATAATAATCTAGATTTCTTGGCGGATCATATTATATGAGAGAGGAGACAGGAACGAGTGATAAAATTGAATATTTGGGGGTTTGAATATGCTGTCTCCGTCATCTCTGCAGAAACAGCAGCTCTGTCAATGTTATGGTGGACATAGGAACGCAGAATATGGCCAAATCCAGTTTATTTTTTTCCATACCTTTCCACCATTGTGGACGGCAAACCACAAGGGTTGCCAGGAAATCAATATATATATATATTTAAACAAGTTTTATTAATTTTCGAATTTTACAAAACTCCAAGTGTTAGGGTGATTGGGTGGTCCATAATCAAATAACAAGCTCTTTCATGCATATGTTACATCATCAAAAGTTTCCTCTCTATTTCCCTTAGTTATTGTATCACATTCAAATTAATACATTGCTAATTATAACTCAAGTCAGTTAAAACATTTATCAATATATTTTGTCTTATATGCCTTCATATCCTGTTTTGAATTTCAGCTAATTTCAGTTACAGTATTCCAGTTAATATCCACAGTCTTTAGATTTCGGGTGACCCAAAGTTCCCTTAGTTCATCACAAAATAATTGTCATATCTAAAATACATGTATTATTTACTCAGATAGCTTCTTACTTTATTTCACAAACATATTCTATTTCTCATCCTAATATCTCATCCCTTACTAATAAGATAACCTTTATCATCTCAATCCAAGTTCTATATTATAATCCAAAACTATTATTCTAGTAACTATTTTTTATTTCCCTTATAAATCTAGATCCTAAATATTAAATCAATTAGTATCTTTTAAGTTCTCCTTAGGCCATTAAGTGAGATTTTAAACCCATTATAGGCCACATAAAAAAAACTATTTTTAAATCTAACTCTAGCTTTCGCCAGGAAATCAATATTGAGATGTCCGTGAAGTTACTGGTAAATCCTCAATTTAGAACAGTTCCTTTTGTGACTGATTCAAAGTTACAATGGCACTGAAAAAAGTGACTTTTCACACTTAACGAGCGTTGCAGCCTCCCCATCGTCATGGGATCAAAATACAGACTCTTGGCAACTGACTTGTGTCTATGACGGTTGCCGTGTCCCAGATCAAAGTGTCCCGGTCACATTCAGTGACCTTCAGACGAGCAGTGAGAAAGCCAGATTCTAAATTGACTGGTGGGGAAATGTCTATAGACACTTAAACTCAATTCTTCGAGCTCAGCCTTCCTTGTGGTTCAAATCCCAACAGTCATATATTACTATGTGGGAAGTCAGCCCCCCCAAAGAAGTAAATATTAACAGGGCAGAATATATTTCCCTAAAGGATTTTAAAAGCAGAAACCAACCCTGCCCCCAAGTTTCTCTGTCCCAAGCAGAAACCAAGTCTGCAGAACTGCAGATGATAATCTTGTTAGAAAGACTGGAATCAGGAAAGTGGGATTAGGAAGAAAGATCCCTAGAATCAACACCAAAAATCTAAGAGTTATCAGCCACAGCCCCAGGGAAGCAGGATATGACCCTTGGGACATGATAGGATTAACCCACCACCATCAGAATACCAGAAAGGCACACTCAGGTCAAAGTTCATGCCACAGGAACAACTCCAAACAAAAGACTCCAGAGGGTATAAAAAACCACTCCCTACATGTGCTCTTCCCTTTTTTCTTCCAGAGCCATCTTTCTGTCTGGCTCTCCTCTTCAATAAACTGCAACCTTCTTCCTAAAGCAGTCACCACGTTGTTTATTCCCGGCTTGGACTGAACCCCGATGAAGATTTTTCCTTCAACAACTACTACATATATTACCATAGAATGACAACGCTCTGGTTTTCTGCCACTTAAAAAGTTTGGCAGAAGAAGCTGTGATAAGAAGAAGTTTGATTAAAAAGGCGGAAGTCTTTAAAAATAATAATACATTCAGCAACTTCATCCCTTGTCTCACCTTCAAATGCTTTCTATTTTAGGGATAATTAGGGAAAAGTGTAACTACATATGGAAATAGGGTGCATTCAGATCCTAGAAATAGGCACGGCAAGAATGATTCAACGAGGGCAGGAATTTACCGTGCTTGACGTGCTTACAAATTGCCAGAAAAGTAAAAAAGTTATAATGGGAAAGGAGAGATTTTAAGAAAGATGACAGAATTTAAACCAACTACACAGAATCAAGGCCATCTTCGTAAATGTATATATAAACTTATAAATGGGAAGAATTAGGAAAAACAATCAGTACAATTCATCCCGTGCAATAATCAAAGGGAAAATTAATATATATTTTTTTTACAGATGGTACATCACTCCATCAGTCATTACAAAAGTAGGTAAATCATGAAATACAAATGTCACAACATACAAAGAACGTTTTATCATACACGGTGGTTATTTAAAAAACAAACTCAAAGGTGAAAATTGACACCATATTGCCTGAATCTGGAACATGAGTTGGGGAGAGAGAGTTTAACTTATCTTCTTTAATCAATCAGAATAGAGCCTGGAGGTCATCTAGTCCAGCTCCCTGCTCAAGCAGGAGACCCTGTACAATTTGAGACAGGTGGCTGTCCAGTTTCTTCTTAAAAACCTCCAGTGATGGAGCACCCACAACTTCTGAAGGCAAGTTGTTCCACTGGTCAATTGTTCTCACTGTTAGGAAGTTTCTCCTTAATTCCAGGTTGCTTCTCTCCTTGATTAGTTTCCATCCATTGTTTCTTATTTTGCCTTCTGATGCTGTGCAGAATAGCTTGACTCCCTCTTCTTTGTGGCAGCCCCCCAAGTACCGGAAGACTGCTATCATGTCATCCCTAGTCCTTCTTTTCTCTAGACTAGCCACATCAAAACCCTACAACCGTTCTTCATATGTTTTAGTCTCCCGGTCTTTAATCATCCTAGTTGCTGTTCTTGGCACTTTTTCCAAAGTCTCAACATCTTTTTTTTTTTTGTAACATGGTGACCAAAACTGAATGCAGTCTTCTCCTGGTTCAGATCTTGACCAAAATATTCTCTCTCCATCGAGGCTTCTCTGCAGCTACAAATAGCCTGCTTCCCTTCAGCTGTTATTTATATAACAGAACTTTCCCTGTTGAAGTCTAAAAGTTAAGCTACGTCAAATCTCTTCTTTCATATGTTTGTTTTCCCAGACTGAGATGAAAGTCTGCAGCTGGCACTTTCCATCACCCAGCTCTGATATAGTTTCCAGCCATGACATTTTATTTTTCCCCCCCCCGTTTTAATCTTTTTATTATTATTTTTAAAGTTTTTTATTGGTTTTTTTCATACAGTTCAGTAGTACTCGTTCAACAAACGTGTTGTCTGAGTTTATCATTCACTAATACAGATTTAATTCCTAATCCCTTATTCTTTTCTCCAGCCATGGATAAAACAAGTCCCAAGTCTGATAGCATTCTGTTTCTTCTTTTTCTTTCAACCTCAGAGTAAGTCTGTCCATTTCCGCACAATCTAGTATTTGTTTTTAATTATTTCCTCCTCTGGTGGTATTTCTTCATTTTTTCCAATATTGTGCGAATACGATTCAAGTTCGGTTCCAAGCTGGGAATAAGACACTGGGAATAAAATGGAAGCTAAGCTGCTGGAAATAAAATGGAGGCTGACCGCTTAGAAAAGAAGGTTCTTGTTTATTGATGAGGAGAACCAACAACAGCATGTGGTTCTGGGACAGCTGACCACTTGATTTGGTGACTACAAGGATTTTTATCCAGTTTTACAGCATTTCATAATTCGGAGCCTTGCTTTGT
>NW_015389311.1:31032-32584 GCF_001527695.2 Protobothrops mucrosquamatus
CAAAACAAACATAATTAATTTTATCCCTTATCTTTACTCTGCCTATTACCTCCATTGAGCTCTCTTTGTAAATCATATTGATTCAATGTTCCCGCTTTTCGCAAAAGCCAGGGGTTGAAACATTGTTCTTATATTTCTTTTCCTGAGTTTTATTCTTGTGATTTGGGAGGGGGCATAGTAAAATGGATGTGTGTGTGTGGTTTTTTTTTAACACAATACCTTCACTTAACTGGAGCTTGTTCAGACAACAGTTCCTGATTTGCATAAAAAGACCTGGATTGCATCCAATGGGCATCAGGTTGGGGAAGACTGGAGAACAGCCAACAAACAGAGAAATTTTAAGGTTGTTTTTTTTAAAATTGGTCTACGGAAATCAAAAGAGTTTTTTTTGTTTTGCTTTCTTAATACCCTTTAATCTTAAGGTATTAATTTTATTCCCCTTCCCCTTTGGATTAACACGTAAAGAATATTTGTACAACCCTATCTCTCCATTAGCAAAAGCAAGTATATTAAACAGAACAAAGAGAGGTAAAACAAATTACTTTCCATTCCTGTAGTAGAGTAAGCAAAATTTTGCCCGTCTTTAGGAGCTCTTGAACAATAGAAGAAACAGGAAAGAGCTGAAGAAGCTTCTGGGATGAGAAGCGAAACATCTTCAAAGAAAAAGCAGAAAGTCCAGTTGCCTCTTGAAAAAGCACCTTTGGGACAACCATGACCTGGATGGCTGAAAATCTCCATAGACAAGAAACAGGAAAAAAGGAAAAGTGTTTAATTATTCAATTATTTTCTAACAGGTTGGGATCTGTTCGTGTGTACTTGTGAAGAAATGTTTTACAGGATATGTTTTCTCGAAAAAAGAAGAAAGTCATAAAAACAGATCGGAGAACAAAGCTAGCCAGTGTTTAAAAATAACACAGTTCCAATCTTTAAATCTTTATAACTTTCTACTCGGTTAAATAGAGTTTTGCTTTTCTAGTAATATATAGTGCCAGCACGTTGTAAAAACTCTGTGACGGTTTGCGGCTTACAAGTTTGTGAGGCCACCAGAAACCGTGAAATTCTATTAAGAAAAAATATATTGTTCGTTACATAAATCATATCCAGTTATTAGCTTAGTTGAACCAAAGTCTACAGGCAGTCCCGGCTTTATTTGGTAATAATGCTTCTGTTACAACGTGATCGTGTAATCTTCGTTTGATTGACATGAAGGATAATTTTTTAATCTTCTTTTCAAGAACAGCAAGGCTCAGAATCCAGACAGATAGAACCGAAGACAGCTTTCTCAAAATTTGAGGACTATCCGTACGATCTTCACAATTTTTTGTTGGCAGACAATTTTTTGTTGGCAGACAAAGATATGGCGGGAGCAGAGGACCATATCGGGTTTTGGGAGCACGCACACGCTGCTTACAAGCTTGTGGATGCTCCGATCCTCAGAGCTCTACTCGACTTCCAGGGACCTCAGATCCTCAGGCCCGGGACCATCGGCTGATGTTGTGCAATGCCAGGTCCGTGGTGAATAAGGCCCCCCTCATTCAAGAACTTATTCATG
>NW_015389311.1:35221-44503 GCF_001527695.2 Protobothrops mucrosquamatus
CCCCATCGACCTGTACGCTCCCACAGAGTGGGTCTCCTCAGGGTGCCGTCGGCCAGACAGTGCCGGCTGGCGACCCCAAGGGGGAGGGCCTTCTCTGTGGGAGCTCCCACCCTCTGGAATGAACTACCCCCAGAGATCAGGGTGATCCCTGATCTCCCTTCCTTCCGCCGCGCCCTTAAGACATGGTTATTCCAGCTTGTGGGACTGGCCTAGGGGAAACTTTTAGAGGGGGTTTTAATTATAATTTTAATTAGACCAAATTACTAATATTTCCCTTTTAATTAATTTTTAAATTTGTAGTGTGATATTTTTGTATTTTTACCCGGTTGTTAGCCGCCCTGAGTCCGCAAGGAGAAGGGCGGGATATAAATCTAAAAAATAAATAAATAAATAAATAGGTCACGGGTAGGCAATCTTGGCTCTCTTATGACTCGTGGACTTCAACTCCCAGAATTCCTGAGTCAGCCATGTTGAGGGGAAAGGGAGAGGTTTCCAAGCTGAGCCATGCTGGCTCAGGAACTCTGGGAGTTGAAGTCCACCAGTCATAAAAGGTCCAAGTTTGAAGACCCCTGGTATAGGTAGTCCTCAGTTTACAACAGTCCATTTAGTGACCATTTGAAGTTACAACAGCACTGAAAAAAGTGACTTAAGCCCATTTTTTACACCTACATCCCCATAGTAGCATCCCCATGGTCATGTGATAAAAAAATCAGCTGCTTGGCAATCGGCTCATATTTATGACTTGTGGACTTCAATTCCCGGAATTCCTGAGCCAGCATGGGAACTTGGCCCTTTTATGACTTATGGACTTCAATTCCCAGAATTCCTGAGCCAGCATGGGAACTTGGCCCTTTTATGACTTATGGACTTCAATTCCCAGAATTCCTGAGCCAGCATGGGAACTATGGCCCTTTTATGACTTTTGGACTTCAACTCCCAGAATTCCTGAGCCAGCATGGGAACTTGGCCCTTTTATGACTTATGGACTTCAATTCCCAGAATTCCTGAGCCAGCATGGGAACTATGGTTCTTTTATGACTTTTGGACTTCAACTCCCAGAATTCCTGAGCCAGCATGGGAACTTGGCCCTTTTATGACTTATGGACTTCAACTCCCAGAATTCCTCAGCCAGCATGTCTCAGTCTAACATGGCAAGGCAGCCAGGATACTCTAATACAGAGTTCCCCAATCTTTCTCAGTTAGCAGACCAGAGGGAAAGGGAGGGGAAAGCATCTTATTCGCACGCGCATGCGTGCTCGTGCACGAGCCCATAAGCATGTGCGTGACGCAAATGGGGTGGGGCTAGTGTTTGCGTGATACTCGCTAGCCTTGCCTCATTCTTGTGCAGCACAGCATCCTATTTCTGCGCCCTGCAGTGCATTGGTGCCTGTTTTCGTGCCCTGAGGCGCGGTATCAGCCCATTTTTGCACCCCGAGCTGTGGTCTCGGCCCGTTTTCACGTCACGTGGCGCCCCGTTTTTGTGCTCCAAGATGCGGCATCGGCCCGTTTTTGTGCCCCAAGGTGCGACGGCATCCTGTGTTCATGCCCCAAGGCGTTGTAGCAGCCTGTTTTTGCACTGTGCGGTGCGGTGTCCTGTTTTTGTGCCCCACGGCCGTGGTGCTAGCATGAGTGGGCGTGTGTGTGCACACATGTGCGCGCACTGGCCAGTCTGTCCCACGGCCCGATGTCCAGAAGCCCACAGCCCACTACCGGGCCGCGGCCCACAGGTTGGGGACCCCTGCTGTAATGAGCCAAAGCATGGGTAGGCAACCTTGGCTCTTTTATGACTGGTGGACTTCAACTCCCAGAATTCCTGAGCCAGCATGGAAACCTCTCCCTGTCCCCTCAGCATGGTTGGCTCAGGAATTCTGGGAGTTGAAGTCCACAAGTCATAAAAGAGCCAAGGTTGCCTACCCCTGAGCTAAAGAGTGCAAATATTTATTTGAAATAACAAGTGAGGCCTGCGAATGCGAGATGATACACACTCATAAACATGGCATTCAATGGGTGTTCCCTGCTCTATTTTAAAGACATTTAATTCGCTGGCATTTGGCCTGTTTAAACGCTATTTTATTTAAAGATAGGAAAACCCATATTTTACAAGCAAGAGCTTGCTTTAACTGGTCGCCTTAGATTAAAAAAAAAATTCATCTTCAGCACCTCCTTTCCTTCACAAGAACTTCAGTTTTATGTTCCTGATACGAAAGAGATCTACCCATGAGCTTAGCTTTGAGCCAATTCACACAGAAAGGCTGAGTATTTTTTTCCCCATGGAATTAATCTTTCCCCTCTACCTGAATCTAAAATTCACGTATGATCCCGACGTGCGGCAGAAGCTGAATTACAAGTTTCAACTTTAATAAAGTTGAATAAGTTTAATAAAAGACGCCTCCCGCCGAAAAACAAACTAGATCTCCAGATGAAGTTCCATCTATAACTCTGGATGAAGTTGACGTGTCTAGAGTTAATCCAGAATGTGGATTGGTTTTTTTTCTGGACTCATGACTACTCCTTGAAAAACAAGTCGAGGCTATGGGCAGGAAAGCTTCCCAGAATTTCATTCAGTGTACCAGTTGTGTCGTTTCCAGCATTAGGAGTCGCTGTGCGTAGTCTTTCACGCCTTGCTTTCTTCCAGGTTTGTCTACCGCAGCACACCCAGGTGAGGCTGCCCTTCAAAACCAGTATAAAGCCAGCTGTCCAGGTAGCTATGTCACAAGATTTTAACGGGTATACTGTGAACCTGAGGTCCTTAACCTGACCAATAGTAGGTAAAGGACCTCGTTAAGTTCGTGGACCAACAAACACCTGGAAGAGTTAATAGGTCCGGTACCAATAGGGTTTCTACAAAAAGGTTCGCCGTTGACCGGAAAAATTGATCCGGTAACCTGGACGAACAAATTTTAATAATAATAAAAAGTTGGAAGGGACCTTGAAAGTCATCTAGTCCAACCCCCTGCTCAGGCAGAAAACCCTATACCATTTCAGACAAATGGCTGTCCAGAGTCTCTTCTTAAAAACTTCCAGTGTTGGAGCATTCACCACTTCTGGAGGCAGGTTGTTCCACTGATTGATTGATCTAACTGTCAGGAAATTTCTCATTAGTTCCAGGTTGCTTCTTTCCTTGATTAGTTTCCATCTGTTGCTTCTTGTCCTGCCTTCAGGGGCTTTGGAGAATAGCTTGACTCCCTCTTCTTTGGGGCATCCCTTGAGATATTGGAACGCTGCTATCATGTCCCCCCTTGTCCTTCTCTTCATTAAACTAGACATACCCAATTCCAGCAGCTGTTCCTTATATGTTTTAGCCTCCAGTCCCCTAATCATCTTTGTTGCTCTTCTCTGTACTCTTTCCAGAGTCTCAACATCTTTTTTACATCGTGGTGACCAAAACTGGATGCAGTATTCCAAGTGTGGCCTTACCAAGGCCTTGTAAAGTGGTATTAACACTTCAGGTGATCTTGATTCTCTCCCTCTGTTAATGCAGCCTAGCACTGTGTTGGCTTTTTTGGCAGCTGCGCCTGCTGTTAGATGTGTCCATCAAAGAAAAAAACCCAAGAAAGTCCAGTTGCCTTTTGGAAAAGCATATTTGGAAGAACCACCTGGTTGTCATCTCATAAGCCCTACATGGCTCAGATCTCCTGGGTCTCTTTAAGAGTGTCCTCTTGATCCCTGCAGGAACTCTTAGTCAGGCCTTCTCAATGGAGGGTCCTCCATCCATAGAACAGCTTGACCTCAAAGATCCCAACCCACCATCTTTCTGTTGAATCTCTGCAGGGCTTTTAAAAGAGGACTGTTTGATGATGCATATCAGAGATGCTAAGATCTGATCTATCCTGAATAGGGGATGCTGTCAGCCATTTCAAGTTTACAAGGTTGTAATTCTCTGGCACTTCCAATCTTTTTCCTGATCTTTGCATGCCTCCAAGAACCAGAAAGCCCAGCAAAATTAATAATAATAGTAAAGTTGGAAGGGACCTTGGAGGTCATCTAGTCCAACCCCCTGCTCAGGCAGGAAATCCTATACCATTTCGGACAAATGGCTGTCCAGTCTCTTCTTAAAAACCTCCAGTGTTGGAGCATTCACCGCTTCTGGAGGCAGGTTGTTCCGCTGGTTAATTGTTCTAACTGTCAGGAAATTTCTCATTAGTTCCAGGTTGCTTCTCTCCTTGGTTAGTTTCCACCCATTGCTTCTTATCCTGCCTTCAGAGGCTTTGGAAAATAGCTTGACTCCCTCTTTTTTGGGGCAGCCCCTGAGATATTGGAAGGCTGCTATCCTGTCCCCCCTCGTCCTTCTCTTCATTAAACTAATTATTAGACAGATAACTAGGGGCTCCTTCAAACCCTGTTTAAGATCCAGTCGCCTTTGCTTTCCAACCTATTACCTTTAGAAAAAAAAAAATCCAGAGGATGGAAGGAATGCGTAAACACACACAAAATAAATAAATCCCTTCATGTTTAGGTTAGTGGCGATCTCTGCTTGAAAGGTCTATTCATTGAAGAGACCATATTTACTTTTGACATTATGAAACATTGCTTCTCCTGAGAATTCTGGATCTTTTACGCGTCAGGCGGGCATCCCGGACACATTAAATCCATGCCATCAGATTGCTGCTGTTTTGAGGATTTGTTAAAGGAAGCAAATTTCTGAAACATCATTGTTGGGAGATGCCAAGATCTGACTTATTCCTGATCAAACTGCATACACAATTTACAGATTTACCTGTTCCCCCAGCTGCTGCCTTCTTTATGCATTTCGAAGGATTACAAGTTAATCATTCACAAATATGTATACAATGATTTCCAAACTCACTATCTGCTTCATGGATCACAAGCTATGAGTCACTGGAAGAATTATCTCAAGGGCATAGAAATATGAATTTGATAAGGAGCTGAATGTTCAGGGACAATGATAATCTGGAAGAGGAATAAAGCTCTCACACAGCCTGATTTCTTGGGACGGAGGAAAACCCCTTCCAATATACCTCCGGCACTGATGACGTTACCTAGCTGGGTTGCGAAACGTCTATAAGAAATCAGCTTATTTAAGAAAGCACAAAGAACCCCATAGTTCAATCCTCTCCATGGTGTAAGAAGCAGAAATCCATTCTGAGTTATAACTGTACCTCAAGGTGTATGATAGACATTTAAAAAGATGATGATCTAGATTACGTACTCAACTTGTGTTGATGGCATTGTGGGAACAATCCAGAGAAAGAAATATTTTTGGGAATATAATAATAATAATAATAATAATAATAATAATAATAATAATAATAATAATAATAATAATAATAATAATAATAATAATAATAATAATAATAATAATAATAATAATAAAGTTGGAAGGTACCTTGGAGGTCATCTAGTCCAACCCCCTGCTCAGGCAGGAAACCCTATACCATTTCAGACCAATGGCTGTCCAGTCTCTTCTTAAAAACTTCCAGTGTTGGAGCATTAGCCACTTCTGGAGGCAGGTTGTTCCACTGAGTAATTGTTCTAACTGTCAGGAAGTTTCTCCTTAGTTCCAGGTTGCTTCTATCCTTGATTAGTTTCCATCCGTTGCTTCTTGTTCTGCCTTCGGGCGCATTAAATTAAATTTAATATTAAAAAGGCAGAATATATTTCCCCAAAGGAATAATGGAGATGATCTTTGAAAAGACAGAAACTTCTCCACACTCCCGACCCCCCCAGCCAGACAACTCGGCAGAAACCAGCTTTTAGAAATGCAGATGTAATAACCCATTCAGGAAGGTTGAAGCCCTCCAGCTAGAAGCTGAAGAGATCAGGAAGACAAAGACCCTTAAAATCTACATACCCCACCCAAACTCTAAGACAGGACACAATAGGATTAACCCACCACCATCAGAAAGGCACACTCAGACTAAGGTTAAAGTTCATGACACAGAAACAACTCCAAACAAAAGCCCAAGAAGGTATAAAAACCCACTCCCTACTACATGTGCTCTCTTTTTTTTTCCAGAGCCATCTTTCTGTCTGGCTCTCCTCTTCAATAAACTACAACCTTCTTTCTAAAGCAGTCACCATGTTGTTTATTCCCGGCTTGGACTGAACCCTGAGGAAGACTTTTCCTTCAACTGCACCAATGGTACATATTCTAAAAGCAAAATAAGCTACCTCTTGTTAGTTTGAAGAACGAGGTGAAGCGTGAAGGTCTGTATGATTCAGGAAACTCCAGAAATGTAGGCTAGATTGGGAAATTGGAAAAAAAAAACAGTATGGAAATTCTTAGACATTCAGGTCATGGTTGTCCCAAAAGTGCTTTTTCAAAAGGCAACTGGACTTTCTTGTTTTTCCTCGAAGATTTTGTTTTTCCTGTAAGGATTTCCTTGTTTCTCCTTGAAGGATTTCCTTGTTTCTCATCCAAAAAGCTTCTTCGGTTCTGACTGAATGGTAGGGGATGGAAGGAGTTATATCTTTGCAGATATAAATCTGCACTCTTTCTTAGAGTTGTTGAGGTCAATTCTTTGCCCTTCTTTGCACTTTTCCCAAAGTCTCAACATCTTTTTTTGTAATGTGGTGACCAAAATTGGATACTGTATTCCAGGTGTGGCCTTACTAAGGCTTTATAAAGCGGTACTAATACTTCACGTGATTTCGATTCTATGCCTCTGTTTGTGCCACCTAGGATTGTATTAGTTTGTATAAGATGGTATCCAATCCAGGACGGTAACAAAATTTGCTTATGCCGGTAGTCTTCGACTTACAATAATTTGTTTAGTGATTGTTCAATGACTTTTGACCGTTTTTTCACGCTTATGACCATTGAAGCATCCCCATGGTCAGGTGATCAAAATTTAGATGCTTGGCAAGTGGTTCATATTTACGACGGTTGCAGCGTCCCAGGGTCACGTGATCCCCTTTTGCGACCTTCTGACAAGCAAAGTCAACGGGGAAGCCAGATTCACTAAACAACCAGGAGTCTTCAAACTTGGCCCTTTTATGACTTGTGGACTTCAATTCCCAGAATTCCTCAGCCAGCCTCCATTTTGTTTGTTAGATTTAAGACAGGGGTCTTCAAACTTGGCCCTTTTGTGACTTGTGGACTTCAACAACTCCCAGAATTCCTCAGCCAGCCTCCATTTTGTTTGTTAGATTTAAGACAGGGGTCTTCGAACTTGGCCCTTTTGTGACTTGTGGACTTCAACTCCCAGAATTCCTCAGCCAGCCTCCATTTTGTTTGTTAGATTTAAGACAGGGGTCTTCGAACTTGGCCCTTTTATGACTCGTGGACTTCAACTCCCAGAATTCCTCAGCCAGCCTCCATTTTGTTTGTTAGATTTAAGACAGGGGTCTTCAAATTTGGCCCTTTTATGACTTGTGGATTTCAACTCCCAGAATTCCTCAGCCAGGTACGCTGGCTGAGGAATTCTGGGAGTTGAAGTCCACAAGTCATAAAAGGGCCATGTTTGAAGACCCCTGACTTAACCCCTCTGCGGTGATTCACTTAACAACTGTGGTAAGAAAGGTCACAAAATGGGGCAAAACTGAACAACTGTCTTGCTTAGAAATTTTGAGCGTAATTATGGTCATAAGGTGAGGTCTACCTGTATGGGAAGCCTACAGGTATCTTGAGGGATTGTATATCTTCTCTTTTAAAATAAAAAAATAAAAAATAGGCACTCTGCCTGGACACAAAAGCCAACTTATATTGTTTGAAGTGCATATAAATGACTTTGTGTCTGAGCCTATCCAACTATTTCCTCAGACAGAGCTTAATTATAGGGTCTCCCAGAACAGATAATAGATGGTATTAAAGCACAAATAATCCTTTTCCTTCCTCTCCTCCTGAGCTATAATTTGTGGTTTCTAATTTTCAGACCAGCGCTAGCTAGCAAACGCAGAAGGCGTATCCCCACGAACAAAGGGATTGTTGAGGTGAGCTTCAGAATATACAAGCTTTCACCTGAACGCCGATTAGAACCGGAGCCCATTGAAATATATTGGCAAGATCCGTTTCTGGTTCCAAAGCTGAGATATGGTCGCTGCTTGGGTCCAGTAGGAAAGAAAACTCCAGAAATCGCACCTTAGGCTCATTATTAGAATAAATAAAATATTGCAAAAAGCAAGCTAGCTTCCAGAACTTGCGTCAAATAGAGGTTAAGTCAAATGTCCACCACCGAGTTAAAAAAAATAATAACTTGCCGTGTGCAATATTTATTTATTTAGAGAATTGATATGGCTGCCCGCTGACTTTGGGGGTGGGGGGCTTACAAAAAAGAAAAGCCCAATATAGCTGGATCTTCTTCTGATGTGCTTTCACACATTGCTTTCTTGAACCAGCCCTTAGAAGAGGGTCTTGAATTCCTTCAGATTTGCCGCTCTGGAAGAATTGAAGCCAGGGGTCTTCAAACTTGGCCCTTTTTATGACTTGCGGACTTTAATTCCCAGAATTCCTCAGCCGGCCTCCATTTTGTTTGTTAGATTGAAGCCAGGGGTCTTCAAACTTGGCCCTTTTATGACTGGTGGACTTCAACTCCCAGAATTCCTCAGCCAGGCACGTGCCTGGCTGACGAATTCTGGGAGTTGAAGTCCACCAGTCATCAAAGGGCCAAGTTTGAAGACCCCTGATTTAAGCCACCTAATGTTTTAATAAATGTTTTAGCACAGGGCACCTGAACGTAGCTATAGTTTTTAAGTGTGGTAATCATTTTGGCAAGCGTCTAACATAATTTCAACTCTTACTAAGAGGTTTACGAGGAAGATGGCCGGAGAAAAGCCGTGGAAGGTTGTGTCTGTGTGTATTTGACTAGTAGGAGCTGGTTTGTCTATTGCAACGTTCGGCTTCTTTGTAACCAATCATTATTTTTTTTAGCTTTGTAATTCCTTGTATCTTGATAATACTATACGTACCTCAGTAGCTTTCAGGATCTTGTCTATGGAACAGTGCAAGTACTCCTCAACTTACAACAGTTCACTTTGCTGTTGTTGTTGTTAATTGCGAAGTCGTGTCTGACCCATCGCGACCCCATGGACAACGTTCCTCCAGGCCTTCCTGTCCTCTACCATCTTCTGGAGTCCATTTAAGTTCACGCCTACTGCTTCAGGGACTCCATCCAGCCCCCTCATTCTCTGTCGTCCCCTTCTTCTCTTGCCCTCCATCTTTCCCAGCATCAGGCTCTTCTCCAGGGAGTCCTTCCTTCTCATTAGGTGGCCAAAGTACTTGAGTTTCAACTTCAGGATCTGGCCTTCTAAAGAGCAGTCGGGGTTGATCTCCTCCAGGACTGACCGGTTGGATCGCCTTGCAGTCCAGGGGACTCGCAGGAG
>NW_015389311.1:46358-52382 GCF_001527695.2 Protobothrops mucrosquamatus
CCCCCCCCAACTCGGAGACGGGCATCCCCTCTCTCCAGTTTTTTTTCTCTGGCTTCACAAAACAGAAACTACAAGTTTGCGTTAAGGTTACTTGGTGTGACCCCAGAATTAAGTCTTTGGGGTATGATTTCATTGACTTCTCTTGCAAAAATGCCCAGGCTGGTTTCAATCGAGTCTTTTTTTTGGGAGGGGGGCTTGTGCCTAATCGGGGCAGGGTTATTCCCAAACGCCCTTGTAAATTTTTCCCCCCGCTGTTGTAGCTGCTGTGTAGCTTCCCCCCCACACTTACATAAAGGGCACGTCCGTTCTAGCAGACTTTTGCAGCTGTTGGCCCTTCCCCACGATTAAGTAATAACTCTTGAGAATTCATCTGAATATCTCCGAAGTCTTAGTTGCGAGAGAGTATGTGTAGTAGCCCTGCGTAGGATGCTTGCCTGGCTGGCTGCTACACAGTAGTGCAAAGGACAGGAATGTTCACACGCTCACACACCCCCTAAGGGCCAGTCTTTCGGAGAGGTGAGTTGTGATTTTTCACATCTTTGATCGGTAAGCTGCAATTTGGTTTCGTCCTGAAATGGCCCTCCGGTTTCTGTTTTTCCAGTTCCTTTTCTCTTTCCTAACGAGAGAGAAACACACACACACACACACACACACACACACACACACACACACACACACACACACACACACACACACACACACACACTTTGTAGCATGCCTTTACAATTTGTCCAAATCTATTACTTAACGTTTGGAGAAAAGGAGAAGAATACAGAATACAACATGACAAGAGTTGGAAGGGGCCTTGGAGGTCATCTAGTCCAACCCGCTGCTCAGTCAAGAAACCAGACTAGACCATTTTAGACAAATGGCCGTCCAATCTCTCCTTAAAAACTTCCAGTGTTGGAGCTTCTGGAGGCAGGTTGTCCCACTGGTTACTAGTCCTCATTGTCGGGAAGTTTCTCCTTAGTTCTAGGTTGCTTCTCTCCTTGATTAGTTTCCATCCGTTGCTTCTTGTCCTGCCTTCGGGCGCTTTGGAGAATAGGTGGACCCCAGTCTTTTTTTGTAGCAGACCCTCAAATATTGGAAGACTGCTATCATGTCACCTCAAGTCTTTCTCTTTGTTAGAGTGGACCTACAGGTAGTCCTTGACTTTCAACACTTCATTTAGAGACTGTTCAAAATTACAACGGTGCTGAAAAAAAAGTGACTTGTAACGGTCACTTACGACCGTTGCAGCCGTTGCCGTGTCCCGGGGTCACGAGATCACCTTGTGTGACCTTCTGACCGGCATCGTCCNTCACTTAAGGACTGCAGTGATTCACTTAACAACGGTGGCAAGGAAAGTCGTAAAACGGGGCAAAACTCAATAATGGTCTTGCTTTGCAACGGAAATTTTTGGGCTCAATTGTGGTCATAAGTTGATGACGACCTGTAAGCCAGTTCCTGGAACCGTCCCTCATATATTTTGGCCTCCAGGCCCCTCATCGTCTTTGTTATTCTTCCCTGTGGTTGGATGGACATTTGACCAGTTTTTCCCTACTTCTTCGGAGGCCTTTTGGGGCCAAGATTAGATATAGGCCACTCCATATAATGCTCTCCTATCTATACCTAGGAAGCAATAGTAATAGTATAGTATATATAGTATAGTATATACTGTAGTGTATAGTATAGTTTATGGTATAGTATAATGTATAGTATAGTTATAGTGTATAGCATATTGTATTGTGTATAATATAATACAGTATAGTAATAGTGTAATATAGTAATTGTATAGTGTATAGTATAGTAATAGTATAGTGTATAGCATAGTGTACAGTATAATATAGTATAGTAATAGTGTATATAGTGTATAGTGTGTAGTATAGTAATAGTATATTGTACAGTATAATATAGTATAGTAATATGGTATAGTATATAGTATAGTAACAGTATAGTAATAGTATGGTATAATGTATAGCATATTGTATTGTGTATAATATAATACAGTATAGTAATAGTGTAATGTAGTATAGTATATAGTGTGTAGTATAGTAGTATAGTGTACGGTATATAATATAGTAATATAGTGTATAGTATAGTAACAGTGTAGTCATAGTATAGTATAGCGTATAGCATAGTGTATAGTATAATACAGTATAGCAATAATGTAATATAGTAATAGTATAGTGTATAGTATAGTGTGTAGTAAAGTAATAGTATAGTGTACAGTATAATATAGCAGTAATAGTATAGTATAGTGTATAGTACAGTAATAGTATAGTATAGTGTATAGCATAGTGTATAGTGTATATAATACAGTATAGTAATAGTGTAATGTAAGTATAGTGTATACTATAGTGTATAGTATAATAATATATTAATAATATAGTGTGTTGTATAGTAATAGTATAGCATAATGCAGTGTATAGCATAGTGTATAGTATAGTGTATAGTATACTATAGTAATAGTGTAATATAGTAACTATTGTGCATAATATACTGTATAATATAGTATAGTGCATAGTATAATATAGTAATAGAATATAGTGTATAGCATAGCAATAGTATATTAATAGTATAGTATAGTGTAGTGTATAGTGATAATATAGTATAGTGTATAGTATACAGTAGTGTAGAGTATATAGTATAGTGCATAATGTAGTAATAATAGTATAGTGTGGCATAGTAATAGTAATAGTTATAGTGTAATAATCTGATAGTTTGAACTATACACAGCGGGAATCAGCCTGCACTGAAAACGCTACTCAAATCTCATGGACAGTCAGTTATGCGCAGTTCCACCTCATGCAATAGCTTGTAACCGCAGCTAATTAATCTGCTTTTGTTTAGGAATTTTTTCCACCTAATTGCATCTCACGTCGTTGTTTTGGAGTTGCACAAAGGAAAGGTTAATGGTGGCTGGAAGGAGTAGGCTTTGTGTTTTTAACACAGCCTTGTAACGTTGGAAGTTATTTTAGGCAAGTCAGTCAGGGCGGTAGAAACAAGGTTGGAGACACTGTAGCAGGTTAACCAAGTTCTGCCCAAGTTCCTCGTTCTTCAAATTCTTCTCTAAGGTTCATCACAGTATTGAATAGTTCAATTAAATTGATTGAGATATTTTTAAATCTCCCAGAGAAGTGAGGCGCGTAAAATGTCTATGGTTTGGGTGTGTATTTGAAAGGAGTGAAGGAAGCTAATCCTTCGATACATTTGGTTTAGTGAGGTTATGGTTGTTGTTGTTGTTGTTGTTATTATTATTATTATTATTATTATTATTATTATTATTATTATTATTATTATTATTATTATTATTATTATTATTATTATTATGTTTAAATAAAACTACTTCTGTTCTTCATTTCTAAATCAAGGTATTATTTTAAAATTTTGGCAGTTTGTTAATATCCCGTTCTGAAAATAGCGGTAACTAACTCGGAAAACTGTAAATTTCCCCAATCTCTTTTGCTCAAGTTGAGTTCTGTATGGTTTGGGTTTTGTTGTTCATTTAAAAATGCCTTTTTGTCCCTTTTTTTAAAAAAGAAAAAACTTGGAAATTTTGTTGTCGGATGTTCTACAAAGTCCTTGCAGGGTTACTATGTTTCTTAAAATACCGGTACTCCCTCGACTTACAAGATTTCATTTAGTAACCATTCAAAGTTACAACAGCACTGAAAAAAAGTGACTTATGGCCATTTTTCACTTGTCAGTGTTACAGCATCTCCGTGGTCATATTGTCGGAGCGTGCACAGTCTTATTGCGCTGAAATAACCCGGGAGTAAACACAGTAAACAGTGGTTTGTACTAAATGGTGGTTTATCTTACACTATCTACAGCATCATACACCACGAACAATATACATGCACGTGCTAATACGGCAGGATCCAACAAACCACAATTACAGCAGGAAAAGGAAGCGACAGAACACATCTGCGGAGCCTCCCCTTTTATACAAAGGTTCTTAAAGAGACACAGACCCTCCTGGCTCTTAAAGAGACACAGACCCTGCTGAGTCATTCCCATCATTACATCTTACATTACATCAGCTGGTTAGCTGTTAAATCATTATCTTGACGCATGTGATCAAAATTCAGCCGCTTGGCAACCGACTCATACTTATGACGGTTGCAATGTCCTGGGGGGGGTGTCACGTGATCCCCTTTTGCGACCTTTTGGCATGAAAGGTTGCAAAATGGGGCAAAACCTCACTTAACAAATGTCTCATTTAGCGACATAAATTTTGGGCTCAGTTGTGGACTGCCTGTACTTTCTCTGGATTTGACGGCAACGTGTTTCCACAGGAATTGTGTAAATAACGTTCCGTGAAAAATATCTATTTTCTAATCGATAATACTCCTAGTCCTGTAGTATCGACATACAGTTCCTCATTTCAAAATTAAAAAAGAAAAAAAAACATCTGCAGCTCCTAGTCCAGAATGCAGCCGCGCGAGCGGTGATGGGAGTGACTCGTCGCTCCCATGTAACGCCGCTGCTGCGCGAACTGCACTGGCTACCGGTGGCTTTTCGGGTGCGCTTCAAGGTGTTGATTATCATCTTTAAAGCGCGCTATGGCATCGGACCTGGTTATCTCCGAGACCGCCTTCTGCCACAGATTACCTCTCATCGGCCGATACGCTCCCACAGAGAGGGTCTCCTCAGGGTGCCGTCAGTCAGACAGTGCCGGCTGGCGACCCCCAGGGGGAGGGCCTTCTCGGTTGGAGCCCCCTCCCTATGGAATGAATTACCCCCAGAGATCCGGGTCATTCTGGATCTTCCCTCCTTCCGCCGCGCCCTCAAGACATGGCTATTCCAGCTAGCGGGACTGGCCTAAGGGATATTTTAATTTGATTTTAATTCAATTTTTAATTTGGTTTTTAACATAATTTTAAAAAGAAACGGCAAAAAAATCAATATTTCATTTTAATTGTATTTTAAACTTAGTATTTTGTATGGTTTGTCTGTTTTTTAATTTGCTGTAAGCCGCCCTGAGTCCGCCAGGAGAAGGGCGGGGTATAAATTTAATAAAACTAAACTAAACTAAACTAAACTAAACTAAACTCATTAGTTTGTCTATCCAGTGCTTGCTTAAAATTCGGAAAGCTTATTTTTTTTTCTTTCTTTCTTTCTTTGCTTTCAGCAATGCACTACCTTTTCAGTTAAAACCCAGACAATAATTAAATGGGAATCGTGTTTCATTAAGTTGCCAAAAGGGGCATTTGAAATCCGAAGAGTCAGTAAATGTCACATTGAAAAGAGATTAAACCTCTAGAATGGCACTGATGAGTAATTTGGATTGAGATGAGTGGCTGTAGAAAATGATTGAATGAGTGAATGAAGGAACGAAGGAAGGAAGGAAGGAAGGAAGCGAAGGAAGGAAGGAGGAAAGGAAGGAAGGAAGGAGGAAAGAAAGGAAGAAAGAAAGAAAGAAAAAAAGGAAGGAAGGAAGGAAGAAAGAAAGAAATGCAAAAAAAAATCTAAGAGGTCAGTTTCCAGAAATCAAATTTAAAAAGGTGGGAATAACAAATAACACCCAACATCCAATCTTGTTTTTCTCAGTGACTTTTAGACTGCATTTCCACCCCCCTATTTACATAGGAAAGCAGAACTAAAATTATTAGTAAATTACATTTTCTGCTTTTACACAGGCGGACGAAGGATCGAGAATATGACTGTCTTTTATTCAACTAGCAGATATAATACATGTACATGTGTTTTTTAATGTATCTTTTTTTTAAACCTCGTGTTTTTGTGTTTTTTTGTTCTTGTAAAAAGTTTTTTTTTTTAGTTTTGTATCTTAACATTTTATGGAATAAAATAAAAACGACACTGAAAAAAAAGAGAATATTGCTGCATTTTATAGCTTTCACCTTTGGTCTCTAAGGAAATTGACTAAGTGCTGACTGGTGGATGATGGATTCAGGTGACACATTTTCTGATTCACCTTCTAGGATTTGGATATTTGTTCATAGCTTCCTTTTATTTTCCTACACAGGAAATAATACACCACGTGACGCTTATTTAAAAGAGAACTTCCTTTTTTTTTTT
>NW_015389311.1:52488-55004 GCF_001527695.2 Protobothrops mucrosquamatus
GCTGCATTTTATAGCTTTCACCTTTGGTCTCTAAGGAAATTGACTAAGTGCTGACTGGTGGATGATGGATTCAGGTGACACATTTTCTGATTCACCTTCTAGGATTTGGATATTTGTTCATAGCTTCCTTTTATTTTCCTACACAGGAAATAATACACCACGTGACGCTTATTTAAAAGAGAACTTCCTTTTTTTTTTTTAAATTTACGCTGTTTCATTTTTTTTCCCTTTAATTTTTCTCCATGGGTGCAAGGAATGAAAACCCGAAAGAAAATTCTGGGGGAAAAACTTCACTTTGCATAAAAAGCTCTTTAAAAAAAATACATGTATACGAATAGTTTTTGTGCTGTTCTGGAACGATTTAGTGATTTTAAAAGTGAAATGCTGATTTTTTTAAAAAAAAAACAATAGTGTAATCTGTTCTATAGAATTTTGTTTGGATCATGTCTGGGAAATTGGAGACAAGTCATAGCCAAGGTTATTTCTTCTGAATTCTTAGGTTTTCAGACTTTTGACATCAAATGCCATCTCTCATTGTCTCCAAAGGTATTTTTGAAAAAAGCATTTTTGGGAGAACCATGGCCTGGGATGACTGAGAATCTCGGTAGACAATCTCTCATTGGTTCAGATTTTTATTTTTGAGTCAGGATCATGCATATATGGAATGTGTTCTGGGAGCGCAGAAGGCTATTTATAGAAGTCCGCCTTGTGAAATGTTGGCGACTTTTTAGTTTTATTTGTCTATTGTCTATTGTTTAGTTTTATTTGTCTATTTTCCAAGCCAGGAAGAGGAATTTGAATGCATTCAGCATGCCGTGCATAACTCTTTAGGAAGGATGTGAGGGCACATTCATTCTCTTTAAAAATTAGGATTCAGAATTTTGATGCGGACCAAATGAAGTTTAGGATGACTCGGGAAAGGATTTGGGCCAGTCACCAGGAGGCTGTGAGTTCTAGTCCTGCCTTAGGCATGAAAGCTGACTGGGTGACTTAGGGCCTACCACTAGGGGACTGTGAGTTCCAGTCCAGCCTTAGCATCTTTACAATTCAAGTCTCACATGAAGATCCTTGTCTGCAAAATCAAATCCATATAGAAATGAATATAGAAACGCCAAGACATCTCGCTCCGAGAGATCGGATTCGCCCGCCTTGTTTGCTCAAAAGTTCTTCCATTCAAAAAAAAAGTTCTCTAGATGTTTGACAGGTTGCATTGTCCAAGGCAGGGGGGGTCTTCAAATCTGGCCCTTTTATGACTTGTGGACTTCAATTCCCAGAATTCTTCAGCCAGTCTCCATTTTGTTTGTTAGATTGAAGCCAGGGGTCTTCAAACTTGGCCCTTTGATGACTTGTGGACTTCAACTCCCAGAATTCCTCAGCCAGCCTCCATTTTGTTTGTTAGATTTAAGAGAAGGGTCTTCAAACTTGGCCCTTTGATGACTTGTGGACTTCAATTCCCAGAATTCCTCAGCCAGCCTCCATTTTGTTTGTTAGATTTAAGAGAAGGGTCTTCAACTTGGCCCTTTTATGACTTGTGGACTTCAATTCCCAGAATTCCTCAGCCAGCCTCCATTTTGTTTGTTAGATTTAAGACAGGGGTCTTCAAACTTGACCCTTTGATGACTTGTGGACTTCAACTCCCAGAATTCCTCAGCCAGGCACGCTGGCTGAGGAATTCTGGGAGTTGAGGTCCACAAGTCATCAAAGGGCCAAGTTTGAAGATCCCTGGTCCAAGGGGTAGATTTGACGAACACGGTGACCTTTTTCACCTTTTTCTTTCCCTAGCAAGCCCTGAAGCCTTGGCGAGCCACAGTTTGGGAAACGGGACCAATAAATCTGAAAACGGACTTTCCAAAGATGGTGGACACCTTGAATATATTGCTTATTTCCTGATTCCGGTATTCTTCCTTATGGGGCTGTTAGGGGTTTTAATTTGTCACGTGCTAAAGAAAAAAGGCTATCGATGTACGACCGAAACAGAGGAAGAACAGCTTGGAGAAAAGATAGGTAAGTAAGAGCCTTTATTTATTTATTTATTTATTTTAAAATTTGTTTCAGTATTCATATGGGCACAGAGCAGGGGTCTTTAAACTTGACCCTTTTATGACTTGTGGACTTCCAACTCCCAGAATTCCTCAGCCAGCGTGCCTGGCTGAGGAATTCTGGGAGTTGAAGTCCACAAGTCATAAAAGGGCCAAGTTTGAAGACCCCTAGCATAAAGGAATAGCTTGGGTTTTCCAGAGTTCTAGGTGGCTTCTCTCCTTGATTAGTGTCCATCCGTTGCTTCTTCTTTTTTTTTTTCAATATAAAATTTTATTGTTTTTATCATAAAAAAAAAGAAATACATCACAGGTATTACACAATGTTATATCCCATCCCCCCACCCCCCGGACTTCCCAAACCAACCTAGGCTAATATTCAAATACAAGTAAACAAATATTAATATCTCTAACTCCAAAGTCTAAACTTAAACAATCCATCTCCTCCGTATTAATAAAAATTATTCATTTAGTTAGTTC
>NW_015389311.1:57133-59183 GCF_001527695.2 Protobothrops mucrosquamatus
CGCCTACATCGTCCATATAGGACGACTCGGGAACTCAACTCCTACCCCGGGCAGCTCACCTATCCCCTTATGCCCAGGGGAAAGGTATCAAGCCGTTTGACAGCTGATGCTGGCTGTCAAACCGGCTTTTACGCAAAACAGGCGGGAGGCAGCAAACAGCTGCGACCGACGAAATCGCCTGCCACCGGAAGTCCCCCCCATCCGTTGCTTCTTGTCCTGCCTTCAGGTGCTTCGGAGAATAGCTTGACTCCCTCTTCTTTGGGGCAGCCCCTGAGATACTGGAACACTGCTATCATGTCCCCCCTCGTCCTTCTTTTCATTAACCTAGACATACCCAATTCCAGCAACTGTTCTTCACATGTTTTAGCCTCCAGTCCCCTAATTGTCTTAGTTGCCCTTTTCTGTACTCTTTCAAAGAGCATAGAATATAGAATAACAGAGCTGGAAGGGACCTTAGAGGTCATCTAGTCCAATCCCTGCTCAGGCAGGAAACCCTATACCATTTCAGACAAACGGCTGTCCAGTCTCTTCTTAAAAACCTCCAGCGTTGGAGCATCCACAATTTCTGGAGGCAGGTGGTTCCACTGGTTAATTGTTCTCACTGTCAGGAAGTTTCTCCTTAGTTCTAGGTTGCTTCTCTCCTTGCTTAGTTTCCACCTGTTGCTTCTTGTCCTGCCTTCAGGTGCTTTGGAGAATAGCTTGACTCCCTCTTCTTAGTGGGGCAGCCCCTGAGATATTGAAACACTACTATCCTGTCCCCCCTTCGTCCTTCTCTTCATTAAACTAGACACACCCAGTTCCAACAACCGTTCTTCATATGTTTTAGCCTTCAGCCCCCCGGATCATCTTTGTTGCTCTTCTCTGCACTCTTTCTAGAGTCTCGACATCTTTTTTTATATCGTGGTTTCCAAATAGGACAAACAGGAAGAAATTTTCTGCCTTTAATCTTTTAGTTTTGCTTTTTTTCAGCCATACCAACTTACGATAACAGTCCCCCTTGGCCCCCTTCAAGCTGTTTTGAGAGATAATGGTTTTAATCTCTGCTTCATACGCTGTTTCGGAAAATGCTGTTGTCACCTAGTTTCGTCGTTGCTTTCCAGGAACCAAGGAACCAAAGTTAAATTTTGTTTTTTTTTTAATTTTTAGAATTGAACGAAAGCGTCAATGAGAACAGCGACACCGTGGGACAGATAGTGGATTATATCATGAAAAACGAAGGTAAGGGAGCTAGATTTAGCAATGACTCTATAGATTTATTTGGCGTTTGAGCTATTTTAGGATTTTCCTGAAGGAGTGTAAAGGGATGAAATCCAGCATTTTAATCCGTGACTTACAATTGGCTACTCAGTTTATAGCGGAAGCCAGACGTGAATTTTTAAACATTCACTTCTGCACAGGTGCAAATTGCTTATAACAAAAAGTACTTTTCGAAAAATCAAATCTTAATAGTGAGCGGGTCTGTTAAGCGTCCCTTGTACACGAGAGGAAGATCAGAAGATATTTATTTTTCCAGAGTTCCAGAATATGTCAGAAGAAAGTGTTAGATGAAACCATGATAAGCATCTTGAAAACCATTTTTGGCTGCAAATAACGACAAGACTGGTCTTCAGTGGTTTTTTTCTCTCAGCATCCTGAAACTGAAAAAAAAAGTCGATTAATTGTTTCAGGTCTCCCTGGCTCATAAAGCAGTTGAATTCAATAGAAGAACATAGAATAACAGAATATTTGTAACTCAAGAGAGTTCTTGATACTCTCTGAACTTGGTGGTCTTCTTGCAGGCGTTTCATGACCCAACTAGGTAACATCATCAGTGCTAGAAGGAAGTGAGGTTTGCTTTCTGCGAGCAAGCTGCTTGTATGTAAGCAGGGATCAAATCCCACTCCCTCCTCGCATTGATTATGTTACCTAGTTGGGTCATGAAACGTCTGCAAGAAAACATCCAAGATCAAAGAGCACCAAGGATACCACAGTCGTCGTCGTCGTCGTCGTCGTCGTCGTCGTCCTCCTCCTCCTCCTCCTCCTCCTCCTCCTCCTCCTCCTCCTCCTCTCC
>NW_015389311.1:59358-65196 GCF_001527695.2 Protobothrops mucrosquamatus
TTCTCTTCCACTCTGCAAACCTCCCTCCCTTCTCACACTGATGATGTTACCTAGTTGGGTCATGAAACGTCTGCAAGAAAACATCCAAACTCAGCACCAAGGAATCCTGCAGTTGATTTGATTTGTCACGTAGACAAACATTTTTGCTTTCGGTTTTGGACCCAGTTTTTTCAATCCAAAAGTAAGAGTGGCTAGTCTTACCTTATTTCCACTCACCCATTCGGGCTGAGATATTGCAGTGGTTCAAAGGCTCATGATACAGTCCTGCCAGGACTGAACCATTTTCAGAAGAAAGGAAAATTGCACGAAGGGGTGTCATCTATCCCTAAAAAAAAAAAAATCAAGCCAGCTTGGAAACAGCGTAGTTTCTTATTGTATTTACTTTTCCTGGGAAGTGACACTTGATAAGGAAGATGTTCCAACTTGTAACTTTCAGTAGACATCCCTCCCCGGAAGATTTTAAGCAAGGCATAATTTCTCCAGTTATTAAAATCTGCTTTAAAGACACAGTGCACTTTTAAAACGCCTGTAATGAAAATACCATTTATTAAATACCATTTGGAGGATGCCCCGTGCTTCTCTGCTTTCTCCTGAGTACATGGGCAAAACGTCGCACTGGAAAACTTATTTTGTACCAATTCTGTGCCATAAGTAAACGGTTCAATTCGGCTTAGGGTTTGCAGTCTTCTCGTTCCCCACCGTGCTCAACCCCAGAGTAAGAAAAATATTAAATGTTATTTCTAACTTTTGCAGCCAACGCAGATGTGCTGAAAGCCATGGTCGCGGACAATTCGGTGTGCGATCCGGAAAGGTAAGCAATCTGATTGGCGTTTTTTCTGTCTTCCTTAAACACCCTCAAATAAAGTGGAGCGAATAACTCCTGAATCCATCCGCTCGTTCAGTTATCACTGTAGAAAATTTGGTTCAGGTCTGCCAGTATTCTGGAGTACAGGTTCCCCACAGAGTTGTGTCTTGAGTCCATTGCTGTTCACCTTGATGCGGTGCCAAGTTTGCTACGAATCAGATTATGAATACAGATTGGGCGAGACCTGGCTCAAAAACAGTGACTGTGAGAGGGACCTTGGAGTCCTGGTGGACGATCACTTAACCATGAGCCAGCACTGTGCAGTAGCAACCAAAAAAGATAATACAATCCTGGGTTGTATAAACAGAGGCATAGAATCAAGATCACGCGAAGTACTAGTACCGCTTTATAAAGCCCTAGTGAGACCGCACCTGGAATACTGCAGCCACTTTTGGTCACCATATCACCATATCACAAAAAAAAAAGATGTTGGAAAAAATTCAGAGAAGAGCAACTAAGATGATCAAAGGCCTGGAGATTAAAGCATACGAAGAACGGCTGCAGGACTTGGGTTTGGCCAGTCTAAAGAAAAGAAGAAATAGGGGAGAAATGATAGCGGTATTCTCTTATTCTCCTAGGAATTTGTTTGAGGACCTCAATTTTTTTTTTCTTTGTATTTCAAAGGTTCGTCTCTTACTCTTCTCAAAATCTCGTCTCTTGTAGATCTTTTAAGAAATCACATGTACTTCCTTGGGGAATTTATTTCTGCTATTCTATTCTATTCTATTCTATTCTATTCTATTCTATTCTATTCTATTCTATTCTATTCTATTCTATTCTATTCTATTCTATTTCATTCCTGTTCTATTCCTGTTCTATTCTATTCTATTCTATTCTATTCTATTCTATTCTATTCTATTCTATTCTATTCTATTCTATTCTATTCTATTCTATTCTATTCCTTTTCCCCTATTCCTCTATTTCTATTCCTATTCCTATTCTTATTCTTATGTATGCAGATGACATAGCAGTGGTGGGTCTTATCCAGGACAATAACAGAGATTCTTATAGGGAGATGGTTCAGGCTTTGGTGGACTGGTGCAATAAAAATTGATTATCACCTTCAAAGCGCTCCATGGCATCGGACCTGGATATCTCCGAGACCGCCTTCTGCCTCAGATTACCTCCCATCGGCCGGTACGCTCCCACAGAGTGGGTCTCCTCAGGGTGCCGTCAGCCAGACAGTGCCGGCTGGCGACCCCCAGGGGGGGAGGGCCTTCTCGGTGGGAGCTCCCACCCTCTGGAACGAACTACCCCCAGAGATCCGGGTGATCCCGGATCTCCCTTCCTTCCGCTGCGCCCTTAAGACATGGCTATTTCAACTAGCAGGACTGGCCTAAGGGGCAATTTTTAGCGGGGTTTTAAAAATAATTTTAAATTACAAAGGCCTATCAAATATTTCATTTTAATTATATTTTTAACGATAGTATTGTGGTATTTTTTGTATTTGTTTTTATCAGGCTGTCAGCCGCCCTGAGTCCGCAAGGAGAAGGGCGGGGTAAAAAATTCAATAAATAAATAAATAAATAATAAATAAAAATAACCTGGTTTTGAATGTTAATAAAACAAAGGAAGAAGGATGGGATATTATATTGTATTATAGAAGTATTATCATAACTAGAAAGATAAGATTTGTAATTAGAATATTAGATTTGGGCATGAGAAGGGAAACAGAAAAACGCTAAGACGTTTGAATAAGGGAAGCTTTTGGTTACCCAAATATAACTTACTTTGAAATTACAAACAAGAGAGACATTTTGAACACCGAGGGGAAATTAAAATAAAAAAAAAGAGAGAAAAAACAGGATACTGATTGAACATACGGATATTAAGTGCAAATGCAATTAAAATATGTTTTGGTTAGAAAAGATATCTTAAACTGACATTATTGATATTATCAGAAAAATGTAACAAAGATGTTGATACTCAATTATGTATTTACTAATAACAATGAGAATATTATTTGCCTATTGTGGGAAAACAGGTACTACCGGAAGAAGAGTGGAAACATTTGATGGTGTAATATTGGATGTAGATTGAAGAAGTTAATATAGACCACTGAATTACTAATGGACCCAGACAACACGTTGTCTATTAAGTATTTGACTGTAAAATTAGAAAATTAATAAAATATTTATAAAAACAAACAAACAAACAAACAAACAAAGGAGATCATTGTTGATTTTAGAAAGAGCCAGCATCGTCATACTCCACTTTGTATCAAGGCTGCAGTTGTGGATGTGGTCAATAGTATTAAAGTACCTGGGGGTACAGATAACTAACAATCTGACTTGGTCCCTTCAAATGTCATCCTTAGTGAAGCGTGCAAACCAAGGTTTGCATTTCCTGCGTTGGATGAGGAGAGCACATCTTTCTCCTTCTGTCCTGGCCCATTATTTTTTTTTACAGAGGCAGGATGGAGAGCGTTTTAACAAACTGCATCCCTGTCTGGTTTGGGGGTAGCAGAGCCTCAGATAGAAGGACCATAGAGAGAGTGGTGAGGACAGCCGGGAAGATTATAGGAAGCTCGCTTCCCGTTATTCAGGACACGGCTTATAAGCGCTCATATGTGCTTAGAGCTCGGAGCATTGTTAGAGACCCCACACACCCACTTTACAGTCTGTTCCTGTTGCTCCCCTCTGGGAGGAGGTTTAGAAGTACTTATAGCAGAACGACCAGATTCTGTAACAGCTTTATTGTTTCAGGATTAACAAAAGCTTTGTGGAAAAAAGTCATTTAGGAAAAAAAAGTGTTTAGAAACAAGGTGTCACCCATAGTGTGAGCTCAAGAGGAAGAAGGAAAAGATAGCGGAATTTGATTCGTCAGCTTGTCTGCCCTTGACGCTCATTTTTTGTTTTCCATTTCTGCTCCTAAAATTTAGCCCAACCACTCCCGGCAGTCCAACGAGTCCCGGTTCTCCCTTGTCTCCTGGAGGTCCTTCGTCAAAACACATGTGCCGAGGACACCACCTGCACACCATTGGGGGCGTGGCTGGGACAGGCGCTTGCTCCCGTTGCAGCCAAAAGCGGTGGAATCTCTTCAGCCCAAATAAAAGAGCCAAAGAACCCAAGAGACCAAGACACGGAGAAGTCACCGTACTCTCCGTGGGAAGGTAAGTTGGCTTGGTTTCATGAGAAGAGGCGGCAAAGTTGGCTTCTATTTGCAAGCTGGGAATAGAGGAGAAGAGAGAAGAGCCTATGAGACTGTTGGACTCAGACCGGGCCTACTCAGTTAAAATACAGATGTATGGCCTAGGGCAGGGGTAGGCAACCTTGGCTCTTTTATGACTCGTGGACTTCAACTCCCAGAATTCCTGAGCCAGCGTGGCTCAGCTTGGAAACCTCTCCCTTTCCTCTCAGCGGGGCTGGCTCAGGAATTCTGGGAATTGAAGTCCACAAGTCATAAAAGAGCCAAGGTTGCCTACCCCTGGCCTAGGGGTTAAGGCACCAGACTAGAAACCGGGACAATGTGAGTTCTAGTGCTGCATTAGACATGAAAGTCAGCTGGGTGACTTTGGGCCAATCACTAGGAGACTGTGAGTTCTAGTGTCACCTTAGACATGAAAGTCAGCTGAGTGACTTTGGGCCAATCACTAGGAGACTGTGAGTTCTAGTCCTGCCATAGACATAAAGTTCAGCTGGGTGACTTTGGGCCAATCACCAGGAGACTGTGAGTTCTAGTCTCTGCCTTAGACATGAAGTTCAGCTGGGTGACTTTGGACCAATCACTAGGAGATTAAATTCTGGTCCCGCCTTAGACATGAAAGTCAGCTGAGTGACTTCGGGCCAATTACTAGGAGACTGTGAGTTCTAGTCCTGCCATAGACATGAAAGTCAGCTGGGTGACTTTGGACCAATCACCAGGAGACTGTGAGTTCTAGTCTCTGCCTTAGACATGAAGTTCAGCTGGGTGACTTTGGACCAATCACTAGGAGATTAAATTCTGGTCCCGCTTAGACATGAAAGTCAGCTGGGTGACTTTGTGCCAATCACTAGGAGACTATGAGTTCTAGTATAAAAGTCAGCTGGGTGACTTTGGGCAGTCAAGCACTTTTTATCAGTCTAACTTGTTTCACTTGTGGAAAAAAACAGAAGGTGGAAGGTATATTGGATATGTTCATCCTCTTTGAGATATTTGTAAAAGGAATAAAGGCAATGAATTGAAAGAAAGAAAGAAAGAAAGAAAGGAGAGGGAGAGAGAGGAAGGAAGAAAAGGAAGGAAGGAAGGAAAGAAAGGAGAGAGAAAGGAAGGAAGGAAGGAAAGAAAGAGAAAGGAAGGAAGGGAAGGAAGGAAGGAAGGAAGGAAGGAAGGAAGGAAATACAACAAGCCAAAAATGGGCAAGGGGCAGGAATGACTGGGTGGTCTTTTCCAAGGACCCTTTCTACTATCAGTTGAAATTTTCCGCAACACCAACTCTGCTAGATGGACTCACGATCTTTTTAATTAATGGCATTGTTCCAGATTTCGGGTTACCAAAGTGGAACAGAAGTCTGCTTCCAAGGACCGGAAACACTTTGTGCCCATCAGCGGAGGCCAGGCTGCTGACGTGCCCTCTGCCCCCGTGAAAGAAAGCTCTAAAGAACAGTCGGCTTCCTGTCCTCTCACCCCAGAATCAAAAGAGCTGAAACCAACACCTACCAAACAGAGAAAAGGCGGGAGATCCGATTCAGGATAGCCCTTTGGGACCGAAAGTTCATGGTAGGACAGGCCAGGTGAGTAAACCCCAAATCTTTTGTCACACGTTCTCGAGGCCTTTCAAGGCCAGAAGATCTCGAGTTTTTTCTTTTCGAAAGAAATATTATTGACTTTAAGCAATTAAATGGGAGGAATTGGGAATTGCTAGTCTAGACTAGAGAAAAGAAGGCCTAGGCTAGGGGTAGGCAACCTTGGCTCTTTTATGACTCGTGGACTTCAACTCCCAGAATTCCTGAGCCAGCCTGGCTCAGCTTGGAAACCTCTCCCTTTCCCCTCAG
>NW_015389311.1:65213-70318 GCF_001527695.2 Protobothrops mucrosquamatus
CTGGCTCAGCTTGGAAACCTCTCCCTTTCCCCTCAGCATGACTGGCTCAGGAATTCTGGGAGTTCAAGTCCATGAGTCATAAAAGAGCCAAGGTTGCCTACCCCTAGACTAGGGGGACATGATAGCAGTATTTGAGTATTTGAGAGGCTGCCACGAAGAAGAGGGGGTGAATTTCTTTTCCAAAGCACCAGAAGGCAGGACAAGAAACTCCAAATGGATGGAGATTAATCAGGGAGAGAAGCAACCTGGAATTAAGGAGAAACTTCCTAACAGTGAAGACAATTAACCAGTGGAGCAGAAGTTGCCTTCAGAAGTTGTGGGTGCTTCATCACTGGAGGTTTTGATGGTAAGTAAAGACTGGACAGCTATCTGTCTGAAATGGTATAGGTTGGACTAGAAGACCTCCAAGGTCCCTTCCAGTTCTATCCTGATTGATCCTGGTGGACCGGGTGGATGTAATAGGAGAGTGGTGGTCCTTCAAATAACTTGGTCCCAAGCCATGAAGGGGTTGAAAGTTAGAAGAGAATAACCGAGTTGGAAGGGACCTTGGAGATCTTCTAGTCCAACCCCCTGCTCAGGCAGGAAACTCTACACCATTTCAGACAAATGGGTGTCCAGTCTCTTCTTTAAAACTTCCAGTATTGGAGCATTCACCACTTCTGGAGGCAGGTTGTTCCACTGGTTAATTGTTCTAACTGTCAGGAAATTCATCCTTAGTTCTAGGTTGCTTCTCTCCTTGGTTAGTTTCCATCCGTTGCTTCTTGTCCTGCCTTCAGGTGCCTTGGAGAATAGCTTGGCTCCCTCTTCTTTGGGGCAACCCCTGAGATATTGGAAGACTGCTATCATGTCTCCCCTCGTCTTTCTCTTCATTAAACTAGACATACCCAATTCCAGCAACCGTTCCTTATATGTTTTAGCCTCCAATTCCCTGATCATCTTTGTTGTTCTTCTCTGCACTCTTTCTAGAGTCTCAACCTCTTTCTTACATGGTGGGGACCAAAACTGGATGCCGTATACCAAGGCCTTGTAAAGTGGTATTAACACTTCATGTGATCTTGACTCTGTCCCTCTGTTAACGCAGCCTAGAACTGTGTTGGCTTTTTTGGCAGCTGCAGCACACAACTGGCTCACATTTAAGCGATTGTCCACCAGTTGATAACCGGTATCTTGACTTATACCTGGAAGCAGGTGGACACCTGCTACAGCTCCCTAGAAGACGGGCATCTCGTCCAGGCTTGCATAGACCTATTTTCTTTGATGACCAGGGATTGCCATCTTGATACTTCTAACAATCTTATTTTTCTTCTCGTCTTCAGCAGGGGGGAGAAAACAAGAAAGACCACTGGAGGGTGAAAAAAAAATGGCACCCAAAGGATTTCTCCAGGAGGTATTCGTAAATGCAGCACCGTGCGCAGCTTTCACTAACTGAGTTTCTGCACCGTTCGGTCCCGGATAATTTAACATATCGTTAATAATGGAATATTTAGTGACATTTACTCCTTCGAAGGCTACTGGGATGTACTGCCTGCAGTTTTATATATGTGTTTTTAAACATGCCTGTTTTTTTTTCCCCCCGCCCGACAAAGAAGAACTTAACTCTCTCTGGAAATGGGAAAAACCAAAAATGGTTTTTATGTCCAAGCGTTTTTTTTTCTATGCATCGCACGGCGTTGGGTCGAAGCAAACCCATATCAGGTGTAACCTGATCCTGTTCATTTTCTTAAAAACAGGAGAAGGAAAATTGTGAGCCTACGTTTTCGCCTTAATTTATTGTTGTCGTCCCAAGGGCTGCTAAATAACGCACTGCCTCATTACATCTATTCTGCAGCTTTATTGTAATTGTTGCTTGGTTCCCAAAGTCTTTTTTAGTGTATTTCTCCAAGCTCAATTGAGCTGCTGATTGAGTTTTGGAGATGTATCCGAGAAATTAGTTAGAGGATAGGCGTGCAAATTTACCCTTACTTTTCGCCTGAGACACTTTCTTCGGGATAACTGTGACAATAAATATACAGGTAGTCCTCGACTTACGATCACAACTGAGCCCCCAATTTTCTGTTGCTAAGGGAGACGCTTGTTACGCGGGTTTTGCCGTGTGTTAGTCACACGGTTGCTTAAGTCAACCCGGTTTCCCCCATTGACTTTGCTTGCCGGAAGGTCGCAAAAGGGGATCACGTGACCCCGGGACCCTGCGACCGTCGTAAATGTGAGTCGGTTGCCAAGCGTCTGAATTTTGATCGCGTGACCACGGGGATGCTGCAATGATTGCGAAAAGTCATAAGTCACTTTTTTTCCGAGCCGTTGTAACTTAAAACGGTCACTGAATGAAGTGTTGTAACTTGAGGACTAGCTCCTTCGGCCGTCTGAGGTTCTGCACTCATGGCTCTTTAGAAAGATTGATATTACTGAAGGGCATCAAAACAGCTCAATCTAAAATATGTCTGCTCAGAAGTAGATTCCAATAAATTGGATAGATCTTTTCCCTCAGGCTAGTCCAGGGGTAGGCAACCTTGGCTCTTTTATGACTCGTGGACTTCAACTCCCAGAATTCCTGAGCCAGCCATTTTAATAGGTAAGACTCAGGTTCTAAGGTAGAGGTGGGGAACTACGGCCCCCTTTATGACTCGTGGACTTCAACTCCCAGGATTCTTGAGCCAGCCATTTTAATAGGTAAGACTCAGGTTCTAAGGTAGAGGTGGGGAACTACAGCCCCCTTTATGACTCGTGGACTTCAACTCCCAGAATTCCTGAGCCAGCCATGCTGACTCAGGAATTCTGGGAGTTGAGGTCCACGAGTCATAAAAGAGCCAAGGTTGCCTACCCCTGGGTTAGTCTGTAGAGTAGTAGTGTTTGACCTTGGCAAAGTTAAAATGTGTGGACTACAACTCCCAGAGTTCCTCAGCCAGCATGGAATCCTGGGAGTCAAAGTCCACACACCTTAAAAGCTGCTCAGCTGGAGAAACAGTGATGTAGAGGATTGCCATCTACAATAGCATTCCTTAGGAAAAATGTAAAATATATTTCCATATATCCCATTTCAGGTGTACAGTACAGATAGTCCTGGGCTTACGACCAAAATTTTTGTTGCTAAGTGAGACATTTGCTACGTGAGTTTTGCCCCATTTTACCACAGTTGTTAAGTGAATCACTACCCTTGTTAAATTAGTAACACGGTTGTTAAGTGAATCTGGCTTTCCCATTGATTTTTCTTCGTCAAGAAGGTTGCAAAAAGGGGATCACATGATCCTGGGACCCTGTGACCGTCATAAATGTGGGTCAGTTCCCAAGCGTCTGAATTTTGACCATGTGACTGTGGAAGATGCCGAAATAGTCATAAATGTGAAAAGTGGTCATACTGTAAGTCACTTTTTTCATTCCCATTGTAACTTTGGTCACTAAATGAACTGTTTGTAAGTCAAGGACTATTCTACTTAGTCAGCAGTGCTCTTTTTCACGTTGTCCTTGTCACTTATCCTTCTAATTGTTGGTGTCAATATATTTATGGCATTAGGGCAAGTGTAGGCAACCTTGGCTCTTTTATGACTCGTGGACTTCAACTCCCAGAATTCCTGAGCCAGCCATGCTGAGGGAAAAGGGAGAGGTTTCCAAGCTGAGCCATGCTGGCTCAGGAATTCTGGGAGTTGAAGTCCACGAATCATAAAAGAGCCAAGGTCTATCCCTGCATTAGGGAAAGCTTATTGATATTATTCCTTTCTCACAGGTAGAGCTAGTTTTGTTACATCCAAGACCCGATCCTAAATTTGGAAATGAAAGGTGTGATATCCTTAGGATGGCCTCAGCCAGTCTTTGCTCTAAATCAGAGGTGGGGAAGTAGGGCCCTTTCATGATTTGTGGACTTCAACTCCCAGAATTCCTGAGCCGGCATGGTAACTTGGCTCTTTTATAACTTGCGAACTTCAGCTCCCAGAATTCCTGAGCCAGCTGGCCAAGGAATTCTGGGAGTTGAAGTCCACAAGTCATAAAAGGGCCAAGTTCCCATGCTGGCTAAGGAATTCTGGGAGTTGAAGTCTACAAGTCATAAAAAGGCCATAGTTCCCATGCTGGCTGAGGAATTATGGGAGTTGAAGTCCACAAGTCATAAAAGGGCCACAGTTCTCATGCTGGCTCAGGAATTCTGGGAGTTGAAGTCCACTAGTCATAAAAGAGCCAAGTTCCCATGCTGGCTGAGGAATTCTGGGAGTTGTTAAGTCCACAAATAATAAAACGGCTGTTGTTCCCCACCCCTGCTCTAAATCTTAGTTTTGTTAAACTGATACTCAGCGGATTATTATTTAACTACAAATCAGTTCCTGAGGAAAATCTGTTTGCAAGTATCCTTCAGGTTTACGACGAGTTGTACTAGAACCAGTTGCATCACCCCCAGCTAGGAAACCTTTAAATGAATATTCATGTATTCAACTGTTGACCGAAATCTTTGGAATTGCATAAAAGCATCGATACGCTTGAAATCGGCGTTTCTCAGGTGTAGGACACAATTCTGCCATTTCAAGGATCAGCTTGTGTGATTTATCAGCTGCCAAAGAGGAAATGGACTCACTTTTCACATTAAATGTAATTTAACTGTGCATTAAATGTACGTTAACCGTTCGGTTTGGCTGTGAACATTTTGTACAATAAACATTGTTCATTTTGAACAATAAAAGCAACAATGCCCTTTTTAAACAGCTGTGTGACGTCGTTTTCTTTCAGCTTTTCCTACCCTTTGTGGGTGTGCTTTGTCCTATTTTATTGTTTGCAGGGAAAAGTGCTTTCCAAATTAAGACTTGCGGCGGTGTTGCACCTTGTTTTCAAAATCAAATTAAATTCAAATTGGACAAGAATTAGAGCTTTTCGTGCCTTTTAAACCGAACAATGAAATTGAACCAAAACACACCCATTTGTCTGAAATTGGTATAGGGTTTCCTGCCTGAGCAGGGGGTTGGACTAGATGACCTCCAAGGTCCCTTCCAACTTTCTTCTTCTTCTTCTTCTTCTTCTTCTTCTTCTTCTTCTTCTTCTTCTTCTTCTTCTTCTTCTTCTTCTTCTTCTTCTTCTTCTTCTTCTTCTTCTTCTTCTTCTTCTTCTTCTTCTTCTTCTTCTTCTTCTTC